>NW_026904089.1:0-153142 GCF_024500275.1 Phycodurus eques | reverse complement strand
GCAGTGGTTTGAATCCCAAAGCTTTGGTTGGAGTTTTACACACATTTGCAGTTTTTATCGCTTAAAAATGCTTCCCAGCGCCTGCTGTATACTTTTTTAAATTTTGACTCATAACTTCACAAAGGATGCTTTCCCAGTAAAGTCTCTTGCTTTTGAAAGTAGAACTCTCCCCTTTATACTAGTTACATGCAGTGGTTTGAATCCCAAAGCTTTGGTTGGAGTTTTACACACATTTGCTGTTTTTATGACTTAAAAATGCTCCCCAGCTCCCTCTGCTGTACACTTTTTTTATTTTCACTCATAACTTCACAAAGGATGCTTTCCAAGTAAAGTCTCTTGCTTTTTCGAGTACAACTCTCCCCTTTATGCTAGTTACAGGTAGTGGTTTGAATCCCAAAGCTTTGGTTGGAGTTTTACACAGATTTGCAGTTTTTATTGCTTAAAAATGCTTCCGAGCGCCTGCTGTACACTTTTTTTATTTTGACTCATAACTTCACAAAGGATGCTTTCCCAGTAAATTCTCTTGCATTTTTGAGTAAAACTCTCCCCTTTATGCTAGTTACAGGTAGTGGTTTGAATCCCAAAGCTTTGGTTGGAGTTTTACACACATTTGCAGTTTTTATTGCTAAAAAATTCTTCCCAGCTCCCTCTGCTGTACACTTTTTTTATTGTAACTCATAACTTCACAAAGGATGCTTTCCCAGTAAAGTCTCTTGCTTTTGAGAGTAGAACTCTCCCCTTTATACTAGTTACAGGCAGTGGTTTGAATCCCAAAGCTTTGGTTGGAGTTTTACACACATTTGTTGTTTTTATTGCTTAAAAATGCTTCCCAGCGCCTGCTGTACACTTTTTTTTATTTTGACTCATAACTTCACAAAGGATGCTTTCCCATTAAAGTCTCTTGCTTTTTAGAGTAGAACTCTCCCCTTAAAACTAGTTACAGGTAGTGGTTTGAATCCCAAAGCTTTGGTGTGAGTTTTACACACATTTGCAGTTTTTATTGCTAAAAAATGCTTCCCAGCTCCCTCTGCTGTACACTTTTTTTTATTGTGACTCATAACTTCACAAAGGATGCTTTCCCAATTAATTCTCTTGCTTTTTAGAGAAAAACTCTCCCCTTTATACTAGTTACAGGCAGTGGTTTGAATCCCAAAGCTATGGTTTGAGTTTTACACACATTTGCAGTTTTTATTGCGAAATAATGCTTCCCAGCTCCCTCTGCTGTCCACTTTTTTTATTGTAACTCATAACTTCACTGAGGATGCTTTCCTGGTAAATTCTCTTGCTTCTTCGAGTAAAACTCTCCCCTTCATACTAGTTACAGGCAGTGGTTTGAATCCCAAAGCTTTGGTGGGAGTTTTACACACATTTGCAGTTTTTATCGCTTAAAAATGCTTCCCAGCGCCTGCTGTACACTTTTTTTGTTTTGACTCATAACTTCACAAAGGATGCTTTCCCAGTAAATTCTCTTGATTTTTAGAGTAGAACTCTCCCATTTATACTAGTTCCAGGCAGTGATTTGAATCCCAAAGCTTTGGTTGGAGGTTTACACACATTTGCTGTTTTTATTGCTTAAAAATGCTTCCCAGCGCCTGCTGTACACTTTTTTTATTTTCACTCATAGCTTCACAAAGGATGCTTTCCCAGGAAATTATCTTACTTTTTAGAGAAAAACTCTCCCCTTTATTACTAGTTACAGGCAGTGGTTTGAATCCCAAAGCTTTGGTTGGAGTTTTACACACATTTGCAGTTTATATTGCTTAAAAATGCTTCCCAGCGCCTGCTGTACACATTTTATATTTTGACTCAGAACTTCACAAACGATGCTTTCCCAGTAAATTCTCTTGCTTTTTAGAGTTAAACTCTCCCCTTTATACTAGCTACAGGTTGTGGTTTGTGAGTTTTACACACATTTGCAGTTTTTATCGCTTAAAAATGCTTCCCAGCGCCTGCTGTACACTTTTTTTGTTTTGACTCATAACTTCACAAAGGATGCTTTCCCATTAAAGTCTCTTGCTTTTTAAATTAGAACTCTCCCCTGCATACTATTGACAGGCAGTGGTTTGAATCCCAAAGCTTTGGTTGGAGTTTTATACACATTTCCAGTTTTTATTGCTAAAAAATGCTTCCCTGCGCCTGCTGTACACTTTTTATATTTTGTCTCAGAACTTCACAAAGGATGCTTTCCCAGTAAATTATCTTGCTTTTTAGAGTAAAACTCTCCCCTTTAAACTAGTTACAGGCAGTGGTTTGAATCCCAAAGCTTTGGTTGGGGTTTTACACACATTTGCAGTTTTTGTTGCTGAAAAATGCTTCCCAGTGCCTGCTGTACACATTTTTTATTTTGACTCATAATTTCAAAAAGGATGCTTTCCAAGTAGATTCTCTTGCTTTTTCGAGTAAAACTCTCCCCTTTAAACTAGTTACAGGCAGTGGTTTGAATCCCAAAAATTTGGTTGGAGTTTTAAACACATTTGCAGTTTTTATTGCTTAAAAATGCTTCCCAGCGCCTGCTGTTCACATTTTTTTATTTTCACTCATAACTTCACAAAGGATGCTTTCCCAATAAAGTCTCTTGCTTTTGAGAGTAAAACTCTCCCCTTTATACTAGTTACAGGTTGTGGTTTGTGAGTTTTACACACATTTGCAGTTTTTATCGCTTAAAATTGCTTCCCAGCGCCTGCTGTAGACTTTTTATTTTTTGACTCAGAACTTCACAAAGGATGCTTTCCCAGTAAATTATCTTGCTTTTTAGAGTAGAATTCTCCCCTTTATACTAGTTACAGGTTGTGGTCTGTTAGTTTTACACACATTTGCAGTTTTTATCGCTTAAAAATGCTTCCCAGCGCCTGCTGTACACTTATTTTATTTTCACTCATAACTTCACAAAGGATGCTTTCCCAGTAAAGTCTCTTGCTTTTTAGAGTAAAACTCTCCCCTTTAGACGAGTTACAGGTTTTGGTTTGTGAGTTTTACACACATTTGCAGTTTTTATCGCTTAAAAATGCTTCCCAGCGCCTGCTGTACACTTTTTTTGTTTTGCCTCATAACTTCACAAAGGATGCTTTCCCAGTAAATTCTCTTGATTTTTAGAGTAGAACTCTCCCCTTTATACTAGTTCCAGGCAGTGGTTTGAATCCCAAAGCTTTGGTTTGAGTTTTACACACATTTGCAGTTTTTATCGCTTAAAAATGCTTCCCAGCTCCCTCTGCTGTACACCTTTTTTATTGTAACTCATAACATCACGAAAGATGCTTTTCCAGTAAATTATCTTACTTTTTAGAGAAAAACTCTCCCCTTTATACTAGTTACAAGCAGTGGTTTGAATCCCAAAGCTTTGGTTGGAGTTTTACACACATTTGCAGTTTTTATTGCTTAAAAATGCTTCCCAGCGCCTGCTGTAAACTTTTTATATTTTGACTTAGAACTTCACAAACGATGCTTTCCCAGTAAATTCTCTTGCTTTTTAGAGTTAAACTCTCCCCTTTATACTAGTTACAGGTTGTGGTTTGTGAGTTTTACACACATTTGCAGTTTTTATCGCTTAAAAATGCTTTCCAGCGCCTGCTGTACACTTTTTTTGTTTTGACTCATAACTTCACAAAGGATGCTTTCCCAGTAAATTATCTTGCTTTTTAGAGTAAAACTCTCCCCTTTATACTAGTTACAGGCAGTGGTTTGAATCCCAAAGCTTTGGTTGGAGTTTTACACACATTTACAGTTTTTATTGCTTAAAAATGCCTCCCAGCGCCTGCTGTAGACTTTTTATATTTTGACTCAGAACTTCACAAAGGATGCTTTCCCATGAAATTCTCTTGCTTTTTAGAGTAAAACTCTCCCATTTATACTAGTTACAGACAGTGGTTTGAATCCCAAAGCTTTGGTTGGAGTTTTACACACATTTGCAGTTTTTATCGCTTAAAAATGCTTCCCAGCGCCTGCTGTATACTTTTTTAAATTTTGACTCATAACTTCACAAAGGATGCTTTCCCAGTAAAGTCTCTTGCTTTTGAAAGTAGAACTCTCCCCTTTATACTAGTTACATGCAGTGGTTTGAATCCCAAAGCTTTGGTTGGAGTTTTACACACATTTGCTGTTTTTATGACTTAAAAATGCTCCCCAGCTCCCTCTGCTGTACACTTTTTTTATTTTCACTCATAACTTCACAAAGGATGC
Organism: Phycodurus eques; assembly: GCF_024500275.1. Taxonomy (NCBI): domain Eukaryota; kingdom Metazoa; phylum Chordata; class Actinopteri; order Syngnathiformes; family Syngnathidae; genus Phycodurus; species Phycodurus eques. The sequence continues at coordinate 148,966 of NW_026904089.1, read as the reverse complement.
TTTCCAAGTAAAGTCTCTTGCTTTTTCGAGTACAACTCTCCCCTTTATGCTAGTTACAGGTAGTGGTTTGAATCCCAAAGCTTTGGTTGGAGTTTTACACAGATTTGCAGTTTTTATTGCTTAAAAATGCTTCCGAGCGCCTGCTGTACACTTTTTTTATTTTGACTCATAACTTCACAAAGGATGCTTTCCCAGTAAATTCTCTTGCATTTTTGAGTAAAACTCTCCCCTTTATGCTAGTTACAGGTAGTGGTTTGAATCCCAAAGCTTTGGTTGGAGTTTTACACACATTTGCAGTTTTTATTGCTAAAAAATTCTTCCCAGCTCCCTCTGCTGTACACTTTTTTTTATTGTAACTCATAACTTCACAAAGGATGCTTTCCCAGTAAAGTCTCTTGCTTTTGAGAGTAGAACTCTCCCCTTTATACTAGTTACAGGCAGTGGTTTGAATCCCAAAGCTTTGGTTGGAGTTTTACACACATTTGTTGTTTTTATTGCTTAAAAATGCTTCCCAGCGCCTGCTGTACACTTTTTTTTATTTTGACTCATAACTTCACAAAGGATGCTTTCCCATTAAAGTCTCTTGCTTTTTAGAGTAGAACTCTCCCCTTAAAACTAGTTACAGGTAGTGGTTTGAATCCCAAAGCTTTGGTGTGAGTTTTACACACATTTGCAGTTTTTATTGCTAAAAAATGCTTCCCAGCTCCCTCTGCTGTACACTTTTTTTTATTGTGACTCATAACTTCACAAAGGATGCTTTCCCAATTAATTCTCTTGCTTTTTAGAGAAAAACTCTCCCCTTTATACTAGTTACAGGCAGTGGTTTGAATCCCAAAGCTATGGTTTGAGTTTTACACACATTTGCAGTTTTTATTGCGAAATAATGCTTCCCAGCTCCCTCTGCTGTCCACTTTTTTTATTGTAACTCATAACTTCACTGAGGATGCTTTCCTGGTAAATTCTCTTGCTTCTTCGAGTAAAACTCTCCCCTTCATACTAGTTACAGGCAGTGGTTTGAATCCCAAAGCTTTGGTGGGAGTTTTACACACATTTGCAGTTTTTATCGCTTAAAAATGCTTCCCAGCGCCTGCTGTACACTTTTTTTGTTTTGACTCATAACTTCACAAAGGATGCTTTCCCAGTAAATTCTCTTGATTTTTAGAGTAGAACTCTCCCATTTATACTAGTTCCAGGCAGTGATTTGAATCCCAAAGCTTTGGTTGGAGGTTTACACACATTTGCTGTTTTTATTGCTTAAAAATGCTTCCCAGCGCCTGCTGTACACTTTTTTTATTTTCACTCATAGCTTCACAAAGGATGCTTTCCCAGGAAATTATCTTACTTTTTAGAGAAAAACTCTCCCCTTTATTCTAGTTACAGGCAGTGGTTTGAATCCCAAAGCTTTGGTTGGAGTTTTACACACATTTGCAGTTTATATTGCTTAAAAATGCTTCCCAGCGCCTGCTGTACACATTTTATATTTTGACTCAGAACTTCACAAACGATGCTTTCCCAGTAAATTCTCTTGCTTTTTAGAGTTAAACTCTCCCCTTTATACTAGCTACAGGTTGTGGTTTGTGAGTTTTACACACATTTGCAGTTTTTATCGCTTAAAAATGCTTCCCAGCGCCTGCTGTACACTTTTTTTGTTTTGACTCATAACTTCACAAAGGATGCTTTCCCATTAAAGTCTCTTGCTTTTTAAATTAGAACTCTCCCCTGCATACTATTGACAGGCAGTGGTTTGAATCCCAAAGCTTTGGTTGGAGTTTTATACACATTTCCAGTTTTTATTGCTAAAAAATGCTTCCCTGCGCCTGCTGTACACTTTTTATATTTTGTCTCAGAACTTCACAAAGGATGCTTTCCCAGTAAACTATCTTGCTTTTTAGAGTAAAACTCTCCCCTTTAAACTAGTTACAGGCAGTGGTTTGAATCCCAAAGCTTTGGTTGGGGTTTTACACACATTTGCAGTTTTTGTTGCTGAAAAATGCTTCCCAGTGCCTGCTGTACACATTTTTTATTTTGACTCATAATTTCAAAAAGGATGCTTTCCAAGTAGATTCTCTTGCTTTTTCGAGTAAAACTCTCCCCTTTATATTAATTACAGGCAGTGGTTTGAATCCCAAAAATTTGGTTGGAGTTTTAAACACATTTGCAGTTTTTATTGCTTAAAAATGCTTCCCAGCGCCTGCTGTTCACATTTTTTTATTTTCACTCATAACTTCACAAAGGATGCTTTCCCAATAAAGTCTCTTGCTTTTGAGAGTAAAACTCTCCCCTTTATACTAGTTACAGGTTGTTGTTTGTGAGTTTTACACACATTTGCAGTTTTTATCGCTTAAAATTGCTTCCCAGCGCCTGCTGTAGACTTTTTATTTTTTGACTCAGAACTTCACAAAGGATGCTTTCCCAGTAAATTATCTTGCTTTTTAGAGTAGAATTCTCCCCTTTATACTAGTTACAGGTTGTGGTTTGTTAGTTTTACACACATTTGCAGTTTTTATCGCTTAAAAATGCTTCCTAGCGCCTGCTGTACACTTTTTTTATTTTCACTCATAACTTCACAAAGGATGCTTTCCCAGTAAAGTCTCTTGCTTTTTAGAGTAAAACTCTCCCCTTTAGACGAGTTACAGGTTTTGGTTTGTGAGTTTTACACACATTTGCAGTTTTTATCGCTTAAAAATGCTTCCCAGCGCCTGCTGTACACTTTTTTTGTTTTGACTCATAACTTCACAAAGGATGCTTTCCCAGTAAATTCTCTTGATTTTTAGAGTAGAACTCTCCCCTTTATAATAGTTCCAGGCAGTGGTTTGAATCCCAAAGCTTTGGTTTGAGTTTTACACACATTTGCAGTTTTTATCGCTTAAAAATGCTTCCCAGCTCCCTCTGCTGTACACTTTTTTTATTGTAACTCATAACATCACGAAAGATGCTTTTCCAGTAAATTATCTTACTTTTTAGAGAAAAACTCTCCCCTTTATACTAGTTACAAGCAGTGGTTTGAATCCCAAAGCTTTGGTTGGAGTTTTACACACATTTGCAGTTTTTATTGCTTAAAAATGCTTCCCAGCGCCTGCTGTAAACTTTTTATATTTTGACTTAGAACTTCACAAACGATGCTTTCCCAGTAAATTCTCTTGCTTTTTAGAGTTAAACTCTCCCCTTTATACTAGTTACAGGTTGTGGTTTGTGAGTTTTACACACATTTGCAGTTTTTATCGCTTAAAAATGCTTTCCAGCGCCTGCTGTACACTTTTTTTGTTTTGACTCATAACTTCACAAAGGATGCTTTCCCAGTAAATTATCTTGCTTTTTAGAGTAAAACTCTCCCCTTTATACTAGTTACAGGCAGTGGTTTGAATCCCAAAGCTTTGGTTGGAGTTTTACAAACATTTGCAGTTTTTATTGCTTAAAAATGCTTCCCAGCGTCTGCTGTACACTTTTTTTTTTTTACTCATACCTTCACAAAGGATGCTTTCCCAATTAATTCTCTTGCTTTTTAGAGAAAAACTCTCCCCTTTATACTAGTTACAGGCAGTGGTTTGAATCCCAAAGCTTTGGTGGGAGTTTTACACTCATTTGCAGTTTTTATCGCTTTAAAATGCTTACCAGCTCCCTCTGCTGTCCACTTTTTTTATTGTAACTCATAACTTCACTAAGGATGCTTTCCCGGTAAATTATCTTGCTTTTTAGAGTAAAACTCTCCCCTTTATACAAGTTACAGGTTGTGGTTTGTAAGTTTTACACACATTTACAGTTTTTATTGCTTAAAAATGCCTCCCAGCGCCTGCTGTAGACTTTTTATATTTTGACTCAGAACTTCACAAAGGATGCTTTCCCATGAAATTCTCTTGCTTTTTAGAGTAAAACTCTCCCATTTATACTAGTTACAGACAGTGGTTTGAATCCCAAAGCTTTGGTTGGAGTTTTACACACATTTGCAGTTTTTATCGCTTAAAAATGCTTCCCAGCGCCTGCTGTATACTTTTTTAAATTTTGACTCATAACTTCACAAAGGATGCTTTCCCAGTAAAGTCTCTTGCTTTTGAAAGTAGAACTCTCCCCTTTATACTAGTTACATGCAGTGGTTTGAATCCCAAAGCTTTGGTTGGAGTTTTACACACATTTGCTGTTTTTATGACTTAAAAATGCTCCCCAGCTCCCTCTGCTGTACACTTTTTTTATTTTCACTCATAACTTCACAAAGGATGCTTTCCAAGTAAAGTCTCTTGCTTTTTCGAGTACAACTCTCCCCTTTATGCTAGTTACAGGTAGTGGTTTGAATCCCAAAGCTTTGGTTGGAGTTTTACACAGATTTGCAGTTTTTATTGCTTAAAAATGCTTCCGAGCGCCTGCTGTACACTTTTTTTATTTTGACTCATAACTTCACAAAGGATGCTTTCCCAGTAAATTCTCTTGCATTTTTGAGTAAAACTCTCCCCTTTATGCTAGTTACAGGTAGTGGTTTGAATCCCAAAGCTTTGGTTGGAGTTTTACACACATTTGCAGTTTTTATTGCTAAAAAATTCTTCCCAGCTCCCTCTGCTGTACACTTTTTTTTATTGTAACTCATAACTTCACAAAGGATGCTTTCCCAGTAAAGTCTCTTGCTTTTGAGAGTAGAACTCTCCCCTTTATACTAGTTACAGGCAGTGGTTTGAATCCCAAAGCTTTGGTTGGAGTTTTACACACATTTGTTGTTTTTATTGCTTAAAAATGCTTCCCAGCGCCTGCTGTACACTTTTTTTTATTTTGACTCATAACTTCACAAAGGATGCTTTCCCATTAAAGTCTCTTGCTTTTTAGAGTAGAACTCTCCCCTTAAAACTAGTTACAGGTAGTGGTTTGAATCCCAAAGCTTTGGTGTGAGTTTTACACACATTTGCAGTTTTTATTGCGAAATAATGCTTCCCAGCTCCCTCTGCTGTCCACTTTTTTTATTGTAACTCATAACTTCACTGAGGATGCTTTCCTGGTAAATTCTCTTGCTTCTTCGAGTAAAACTCTCCCCTTCATACTAGTTACAGGCAGTGGTTTGAATCCCAAAGCTTTGGTGGGAGTTTTACACACATTTGCAGTTTTTATCGCTTAAAAATGCTTACCAGCTCCCTCTGCTGTCCACTTTTTTTATTGTAACTCATAACTTCACTAAGGATGCTTTCCCGGTAAATTCTCTTGCTTTTTAGGGTAGAACTCTCCCCTTTATACTAGTTCCAGGCAGTGATTTGAATCCCAAAGCTTTGGTTGGAGTTTTACACACATTTACTGTTTTTATTGCTTAAAAATGCTTCCCAGCGCCTGCTGTACACTTTTTTTATTTTCACTCATAGCTTCACAAAGGATGCTTTCCCAGGAAATTATCTTACTTTTTAGAGAAAAACTCTCCCCTTTATACTAGTTACAGGCAGTGGTTTGAATCCCAAAGCTTTGGTTGGAGTTTTACACACATTTGCAGTTTTTATTGCTTAAAAATGCTTCCCAGCGCCTGCTGTACACATTTTATATTTTGACTCAGAACTTCACAAACGATGCTTTCCCAGTAAATTCTCTTGCTTTTTAGAGTTAAACTCTCCCCTTTATACTAGTTACAGGTTGTGGTTTGTGAGTTTTACACACATTTGCAGTTTTTATTGCTAAATAATGCTTCCCAGCTCCCTCTGCTGTACACTTTTTTTATTTTCACTCATAACTTCACAAAGGATGCTTTCCAAGTAAAGTCTCTTGCTTTTTCGAGTACAACTCTCCCCTTTATGCTAGTTACAGGTAGTGGTTTGAATCCCAAAGCTTTGGTTGGAGTTTTACACAGATTTGCAGTTTTTATTGCTTAAAAATGCTTCCGAGCGCCTGCTGTACACTTTTTTTATTTTGACTCATAACTTCACAAAGGATGCTTTCCCAGTAAATTCTCTTGCATTTTTGAGTAAAACTCTCCCCTTTATGCTAGTTACAGGTAGTGGTTTGAATCCCAAAGCTTTGGTTGGAGTTTTACACACATTTGCAGTTTTTATTGCTAAAAAATTCTTCCCAGCTCCCTCTGCTGTACACTTTTTTTTATTGTAACTCATAACTTCACAAAGGATGCTTTCCCAGTAAAGTCTCTTGCTTTTGAGAGTAGAACTCTCCCCTTTATACTAGTTACAGGCAGTGGTTTGAATCCCAAAGCTTTGGTTGGAGTTTTACACACATTTGTTGTTTTTATTGCTTAAAAATGCTTCCCAGCGCCTGCTGTACACTTTTTTTTATTTTGACTCATAACTTCACAAAGGATGCTTTCCCATTAAAGTCTCTTGCTTTTTAGAGTAGAACTCTCCCCTTAAAACTAGTTACAGGTAGTGGTTTGAATCCCAAAGCTTTGGTGTGAGTTTTACACACATTTGCAGTTTTTATTGCTAAAAAATGCTTCCCAGCTCCCTCTGCTGTACACTTTTTTTTATTGTGACTCATAACTTCACAAAGGATGCTTTCCCAATTAATTCTCTTGCTTTTTAGAGAAAAACTCTCCCCTTTATACTAGTTACAGGCAGTGGTTTGAATCCCAAAGCTATGGTTTGAGTTTTACACACATTTGCAGTTTTTATTGCTAAATAATGCTTCCCAGCTCCCTCTGCTGTCCACTTTTTTTATTGTAACTCATAACTTCACTGAGGATGCTTTCCTGGTAAATTATCTTGCTTCTTCGAGTAAAACTCTCCCCTTCATACTAGTTACAGGCAGTGGTTTGAATCCCAAAGCTTTGGTGGGAGTTTTACACACATTTGCAGTTTTTATCGCTTAAAAATGCTTACCAGCTCCCTCTGCTGTCCACTTTTTTTATTGTAACTCATAACTTCACTAAGGATGCTTTCCCGGTAAATTCTCTTGCTTTTTAGGGTAGAACTCTCCCCTTTATACTAGTTCCAGGCAGTGATTTGAATCCCAAAGCTTTGGTTGGAGTTTTACACACATTTACTGTTTTTATTGCTTAAAAATGCTTCCCAGCGCCTGCTGTACACTTTTTTTATTTTCACTCATAGCTTCACAAAGGATGCTTTCCCAGGAAATTATCTTACTTTTTAGAGAAAAACTCTCCCCTTTATACTAGTTACAGGCAGTGGTTTGAATCCCAAAGCTTTGGTTGGAGTTTTACACACATTTGCAGTTTTTATTGCTTAAAAATGCTTCCCAGCGCCTGCTGTACACATTTTATATTTTGACTCAGAACTTCACAAACGATGCTTTCCCAGTAAATTCTCTTGCTTTTTAGAGTTAAACTCTCCCCTTTATACTAGTTACAGGTTGTGGTTTGTGAGTTTTACACACATTTGCAGTTTTTATCGCTTAAAAATGCTTCCCAGCGCCTGCTGTACACTTTTTTTGTTTTGACTCATAACTTCACAAAGGATGCTTTCCCATTAAAGTCTCTTGCTTTTTAAATTAGAACTCTCCCCTGCATACTATTGACAGGCAGTGGTTTGAATCCCAAAGCTTTGGTTGGAGTTTTATACACATTTCCAGTTTTTATTGCTAAAAAACGCTTCCCTGCGCCTGCTGTACACTTTTTATAATTTGTCTCAGAACTTCACAAAGGATGCTTTCCCAGTAAATTATCTTGCTTTTTAGAGTAAAACTCTCCCCTTTAAACTAGTTACAGGCAGTGGTTTGAATCCCAAAGCTTTGGTTGGAGTTTTACACACATTTGCAGTTTTTATTGCTGAAAAATGCTTCCCAGCGTCTGCTGTACACTTTTTTTTTTTTACTCATAACTTCACAAAGGATGCTTTCTCTGGAAATTATCTTGCTTTTTAGAGTAAAACTCTCCCCTTTATACTAGTTACAGGCAGTGGTTTGAATCCCAAAGCTTTGGTTGGAGTTTTACACACATTTGCAGTTTTTATTGCTTAAAATTGCTTCCCAGCGCCTGCTGTAGACTTTTTATTTTTTGACTCAGAACTTCACAAAGGATGCTTTCCCAGTAAATTATCTTGCTTTTTAGAGTAGAATTTTCCCCTTTATACTAGTTACAGGTTGTGGTCTGTTAGTTTTACACACATTTGCAGTTTTTATCGCTTAAAAATGCTTCCCAGCGCCTGCTGTACACTTTTTTTATTTTCACTCATAACTTCACAAAGGATGCTTTCCCAGTAAAGTCTCTTGCTTTTTAGAGTAAAACTCTCCCCTTTAGATGAGTTACAGGTTTTGGTTTGTGAGTTTTACACACATTTGCAGTTTTTATCGCTTAAAAATGCTTCCCAGCGCCTGCTGTACACTTTTTTTGTTTTGCCTCATAACTTCACAAAGGATGCTTTCCCAGTAAATTCTCTTGATTTTTAGAGTAGAACTCTCCCCTTTATACTAGTTCCAGGCAGTGGTTTGAATCCCAAAGCTTTGGTTTGAGTTTTACACACATTTGCAGTTTTTATCGCTTAAAAATGCTTCCCAGCTCCCTCTGCTGTACACTTTTTTTATTGTAACTCATAACATCACGAAAGATGCTTTCCCAGTAAATGATCTTACTTTTTAGAGAAAAACTCTCCCCTTTATACTAGTTACAAGCAGTGGTTTGAATCCCAAAGCTTTGGTTGGAGTTTTACACACATTTGCAGTTTTTATTGCTTAAAAATGCTTCCCAGCGCCTGCTGTAAACTTTTTATATTTTGACTTAGAACTTCACAAACGATGCTTTCCCAGTAAATTCTCTTGCTTTTTAGAGTTAAACTCTCCCCTTTATACTAGTTACAGGTTGTGGTTTGTGAGTTTTACACACATTTGCAGTTTTTATCGCTTAAAAATGCTTTCCAGCGCCTGCTGTACACTTTTTTTGTTTTGACTCATAACTTCACAAAGGATGCTTTCCCAGTAAATTATCTTGCTTTTTAGAGTAAAACTCTCCCCTTTATACTAGTTACAGGCAGTGGTTTGAATCCCAAAGCTTTGGTTGGAGTTTTACACACATTTGCAGTTTTTATTGCTTAAAAATGCTTCCCAGCGTCTGCTGTACACTTTTTTTTTTTTACTCATACCTTCACAAAGGATGCTTTCCCAATTAATTCTCTTGCTTTTTAGAGAAAAACTCTCCCCTTTATACTAGTTACAGGCAGTGGTTTGAATCCCAAAGCTTTGCTGGGAGTTTTACACTCATTTGCAGTTTTTATCGCTTAAAAATGCTTACCAGCTCCCTCTGCTGTCCACTTTTTTTATTGTAACTCATAACTTCACTAAGGATGCTTTCCCGGTAAATTCTCTTGCTTTTTAGAGTAAAACTCTCCCCTTTATACAAGTTACAGGTTGTGGTTTGTAAGTTTTACACACATTTACAGTTTTTATTGCTTAAAAATGCCTCCCAGCGCCTGCTGTAGACTTTTTATATTTTGACTCAGAACTTCACAAAGGATGCTTTCCCATGAAATTATCTTGCTTTTTAGAGTAAAACTCTCCCCTTTAAACTAGTTACAGGCAGTGGTTTGAATCCCAAAGCTTTGGTTGGAGTTTTACACACATTTTCAGTTTTTATTGCTGAAAAATGCTTCCCAGCGTCTTCTGTACACTTTTTTTTTTTTACTCATAACTTCACAAAGGATGCTTTCTCTGGAAATTATCTTGCTTTTTAGAGTAAAACTCTCCCCTTTATACAAGTTACAGGCAGTGGTTTGAATCCCAAAGCTTTGGTTGGAGTTTTAAACACATTTGCAGTTTTTATTGCTTAAAATTGCTTCCCAGCGCCTGCTGTAGACTTTTTATTTTTTGACTCAGAACTTCACAAAGGATGCTTTCCCAGTAAATTATCTTGCTTTTTAGAGTAGAATTCTCCCCTTTATACTAGTTACAGGTTGTGGTCTGTTAGTTTTACACACATTTGCAGTTTTTATCGCTTAAAAATGCTTCCCAGCGCCTGCTGTACACTTTTTTTATTTTCACTCATAACTTCACAAAGGATGCTTTCCCAGTAAAGTCTCTTGCTTTTTAGAGTAAAACTCTCCCCTTTAGACGAGTTACAGGTTTTGGTTTGTGAGTTTTACACACATTTGCAGTTTTTATCGCTTAAAAATGCTTCCCAGCGCCTGCTGTACACTTTTTTTGTTTTGACTCATAACTTCACAAAGGATGCTTTCCCAGTAAATTCTCTTGATTTTTAGAGTAGAACTCTCCCCTTTATAATAGTTCCAGGCAGTGGTTTGAATCCCAAAGCTTTGGTTTGAGTTTTACACACATTTGCAGTTTTTATCGCTTAAAAATGCTTCCCAGCTCCCTCTGCTGTACACTTTTTTGATTGTAACTCATAAGATTACTAAAGATGCTTTCCCAGTAAATTATCTTACTTTTTAGAGAAAAACTCTCCCCTTTATACTAGTTACAAGCAGTGGTTTGAATCCCAAAGCTTTGGTTGGAGTTTTACACACATTTGCAGTTTTTATTGCTTAAAAATGCTTCCCAGCGCCTGCTGTAAACTTTTTATATTTTGACTCAGAACTTCACAAACGATGCTTTCCCAGTAAATTCTCTTGCTTTTTAGAGTTAAACTCTCCCCTTTATACTAGTTACAGGTTGTGGTTTGTGAGTTTTACACACATTTGCAGTTTTTATCGCTTAAAAATGCTTTCCAGCGCCTGCTGTACACTTTTTTTGTTTTGACTCATAACTTCACAAAGGATGCTTTCCCAGTAAATTATCTTGCTTTTTAGAGAAAAACTCTCCCCTTTATACTAGTTACAGGCAGTGGTTTGAATCCCAAAGCTTTGGTGGGAGTTTTACACTCATTTGCAGTTTTTATCGCTTAAAAATGCTTACCAGCTCCCTCTGCTGTCCACTTTTTTTATTGTAACTCATAACTTCACTAAGGATGCTTTCCCGGTAAATTCTCTTGCTTTTTAGAGTAAAACTCTCCCCTTTATACAAGTTACAGGTTGTGGTTTGTAAGTTTTACACACATTTACAGTTTTTATTGCTTAAAAATGCCTCCCAGCGCCTGCTGTAGACTTTTTATATTTTGACTCAGAACTTCACAAAGGATGCTTTCCCATGAAATTATCTTGCTTTTTAGAGTAAAACTCTCCCATTTATACTAGTTACAGACAGTGGTTTGAATCCCAAAGCTTTGGTTGGAGTTTTACACTCATTTGCAGTTTTTATCGCTTAAAAATGCTTACCAGCTCCCTCTGCTGTCCACTTTTTTTATTGTAACTCATAACTTCACTAAGGATGCTTTCCCGGTAAATTCTCTTGATTTTTAGAGTAAAACTCTCCCCTTTATACAAGTTACAGGTTGTGGTTTGTAAGTTTTACACACATTTACAGTTTTTATTGCTTAAAAATGCCTCCCAGCGCCTGCTGTAGACTTTTTATATTTTGACTCAGAACTTCACAAAGGATGCTTTCCCATGAAATTCTCTTGCTTTTTAGAGTAAAACTCTCCCATTTATACTAGTTACAGACAGTGGTTTGAATCCCAAAGCTTTGGTTGGAGTTTTACACACATTTGCTGTTTTTATGACTTAAAAATGCTCCCCAGCTCCCTCTGCTGTACACTTTTTTTATTTTCACTCATAACTTCACAAAGGATGCTTTCCAAGTAAAGTCTCTTGCTTTTTCGAGTACAACTCTCCCCTTTATGCTAGTTACAGGTAGTGGTTTGAATCCCAAAGCTTTGGTTGGAGTTTTACACAGATTTGCAGTTTTTATTGCTTAAAAATGCTTCCGAGCGCCTGCTGTACACTTTTTTTATTTTCACTCATAACTTCACAAAGGATGCTTTCCAAGTAAAGTCTCTTGCTTTTTCGAGTACAACTCTCCCCTTTATGCTAGTTACAGGTAGTGGTTTGAATCCCAAAGCTTTGGTTGGAGTTTTACACACATTTGCAGTTTTTATTGCTAAAAAATTCTTCCCAGCTCCCTCTGCTGTACACTTTTTTTTATTGTAACTCATAACTTCACAAAGGATGCTTTCCCAGTAAAGTCTCTTGCTTTTGAGAGTAGAACTCTCCCCTTTATACTAGTTACAGGCAGTGGTTTGAATCCCAAAGCTTTGGTTGGAGTTTTACACACATTTGTTGTTTTTATTGCTTAAAAATGCTTCCCAGCGCCTGCTGTACACTTTTTTTTATTTTGACTCATAACTTCACAAAGGATGCTTTCCCATTAAAGTCTCTTGCTTTTTAGAGTAGAACTCTCCCCTTCAAACTAGTTACAGGTCGTGGTTTGAATCCCAAAGCTTTGGTGTGAGTTTTACACACATTTGCAGTTTTTATTGCTAAAAAATGCTTCCCAGCTCCCTCTGCTGTACACTTTTTTTTATTGTGACTCATAACTTCACAAAGGATGCTTTCCCAATTAATTCTCTTGCTTTTTAGAGAAAAACTCTCCCCTTTATACTAGTTACAGGCAGTGGTTTGAATCCCAAAGCTATGGTTTGAGTTTTACACACATTTGCAGTTTTTATTGCTAAATAATGCTTCCCAGCTCCCTCTGCTGTCCACTTTTTTTATTGTAACTCATAACTTCACTGAGGATGCTTTCCTGGTAAATTCTCTTGCTTCTTCGAGTAAAACTCTCCCCTTCATACTAGTTACAGGCAGTGGTTTGAATCCCAAAGCTTTGGTGGGAGTTTTACACACATTTGCAGTTTTTATCGCTTAAAAATGCTTACCAGCTCCCTCTGCTGTCCACTTTTTTTATTGTAACTCATAACTTCACTAAGGGTGCTTTCCCGGTAAATTCTCTTGCTTTTTAGAGTAAAACTCTCCCCTTTATACAAGTTACAGGTTGTGGTTTGTAATTTTTACACACATTTGCAGTTTTTATCGCTTAAAAATGCTTCCCAGCGCCTGCTGTACACTTTTTTTTATTGTGACTCATAACTTCACAAAGGATGCTTTCCCAGTAAATTATGTTGCTTTTTATAGTAAAACTATCCCCTTTATACTGGTTACAGGTTGTGAGTTTTACACACATTTGCAGTTTTTATCGCTTAAAAATGCTCCCCAGCGGCTGCTGTACACTTTTTTTATTTTGACTCATAACTTCACAAAGGATGCTTTCCCAGTAAATTCTCTTGTTTTTATCGTATAACACTCCGCTTTATACTAGTTGCAGGTTGTGGTTTGAATCCCAAAGCTTTGGTTGGAGTTTTACACACATTTGCAGTTTTTATTGCTGAAAAATGCTTCCCAGCGCCTTTGTAAACTTTTTTTATTTTGACTCAGAACTTCACAAAGGATGCTTTCCCAGTAAATTCTCTTGCTTTTTAGAGTAAAACTCTCCCCTTTATACTAGTTACAGACAGTGGTTTGAATCCCAAAGCTTTGGTTGGAGTTTTACACACATTTGCAGTTTTTATCGCTTAAAAATGCTTCCCAGCGCCTGCTGTACAATTTCTTTATTTTGACTCATAACTTCACAAAGGATGCTTTCCCAGTAAATTCTTTTGCTTTTTAGAGTAAAACTCTCCCCTTTATGCTAGTTACAGGTAGTGGTTTGAATCCCAAAGCTTTGGTTGGAGTTTTACACACATTTGCAGTTTTTATTGCTTAAAAATGCTTCCGAGCGCCTGCTGTACACTTTTTTTATTTTGACTCATAACTTCACAAAGGATGCTTTCCCAGTAAATTCTCTTGCTTTTTAGAGTAAAACTCTCCCCTTTATACTAGTTACAGGTTGTGGTTCGTGAGTTTTACACACATTTGCAGTTTTTATCTCTTAAAAATGCTTCCCAGCGCCTGCTATACACTTTTTTTATTTTGACTCATAACTTCCCAAAGGATGCTTTCCAAGTAAGTTCTCTTGAATTTTAGAGTAAAGCTCCCCCCTTTATACTAGTTACAGGCAGTGGTTTGAATCCCAAAGCTTTGGTTGGAGTTTTACACACATTTGCTGTTTTTATTCCTTAAAAATGCTACCCAGCTCCCTCTGCTGTACATTTTTTTTTTGTAACTCATAACTTCACAAAGGATGCTTTCCCAGTAAATTCTCTTGCTTTTTAGAGTATAATTTTTACCTTGATACTAGTTACAGGCAGTGGTTTGAATCCCAAAGTTTTGCTTGGAGTTTTACACACATTTGCTGTTTTTATTGTTCAAAAATGCTTACCAGTGCCTGCTGTACACTTTTTTTATTTTGACTGATAACTTCACAAAGGATGATTTCCAAGTAAATTCTATTGCATTTTAGAGTAAAACTCTCCCCTTTATTTTAGTTACGGGCAGTGGTTTGAATCACAAAGTTTGGTTGGAGTTTTACACACATTTGCAGTTTTTATTGCTGAAAAATGCTTCCCAGCGCCTGCTGTACACTTTTTTTATTTTGACTCATAACTTCACAAAGGATGCTTTCCCAGTACATTCTCTTGCTTTTTAGAGTAAAACTATCCCCTTTATGCTAGTTACAGGCAGTGGTTTGAATACCAAAGCTTTGGTTGGACTTTTACAAACATTTGCAGTTTTTATTGCTTAAAAATGCTTCCCAGCGCCTGCTGTACACTTTTTTTATTTTGACTCATAACTTCACAAATGATGCTTTCCAAGTAAATTCTCTTGCATTTAAGAGTAAATCTCTCCCCTTTATACTAGTTACAGGCAGTGGTTTGAATCCCAAAGCTTTGGTTGGAGTTTTACACACATTTGCAGTTTTTATTGCTTAAAAATGCTTCCTGGCGCCTGCTGTACACTTTTTTTATTTTGACTCATAACTTCACAAAGGATGCTTTCCAAGTACATTTTCTTGCATTTTAGAGTAAAACTCTCCATTTTATACTAGTTACAGGCAGTGGTTTGAATCCCAAAGCTTTGGTTGGAGTTTTACAAACATTTGCAGTTTTTATTGCTGAAAAATGCTTCCCAGCGCCTGCTGTACACTTTTTTTATTTTGACTCATAACTTCACAAAGGATGCTTTCCAAGTAAATTCTCTTGCATTTAAGAGTAAAACTCTCCCCTTTATACTAGTTACAGGCAGTGGTTTGAATCCCAAAGCTTTGGTTGGAGTTTTACACACATTTGCAGTTTTTATTGCTTAAAAATGCTTCCCAGCGCCTGCTGTACACTTTTTTTATTTTGACTCATAACTTCTCAAAGGATGCTTTCCCAGTAAATTCTATTGCTTTTTAGAGTAGAACTCTCCCCTTTATACTAGTTACAGGCCGTGGTTTGAATCCCAAAGCTTTGGTTGGAGTTTTACACAGATTTGCAGTTTTTATTGCTTAAAAATGCTTCCCGGTGCCTGCTGTACACTTTTTTTATTTTCACTCATAACTTCACAAAGGATGATTTCCCATTAAAGTCTCTTGCTTTTTAGAGTAGAACTCTCCCAGTTATACTAGTTACAGGCAGTGGTTTGAATCCCAAAGCTTTGGTTGGAGTTTTACAAGCATTTGCAGTTTTTAGTGCTGAAAAATCCTTCCCAGCGCCTGCTCTACACTTTTTTTATTTTGACTCATAACTTCACAAAGGATGCTTTCCAAGTACATTTTCTTGCATTTTAGAGTAAAACTCTCCACGTTATACTAGTTACAGGCAGTGGTTTGAATCCCAAAGCTTTGGTTGGAGTTTTACAAACATTTGCAGTTTTCATTGCTGAAAAATGCATCCCAGCGCCTGCTGTACACTTTTTTTATTTTGACTCATAACTTCACAAAGGATGCTTTCCAAGTAAATTCTCTTGCATTTAAGAGTAAAACTCTCCCCTTTATACTAGTTACAGGCAGTGGTTTGAATCCCAAAGCTTTGGTTGGAGTTTTACACACATTTGCAGTTTTTATTGCTTAAAAATGCTCCCCAGCTCCCTCTGCTGTACAATTTTTTTATTGAAACTCATAACTTCACAAAGGATGCTTTCAGAGTACATTCTCTTGCTTTTTGGAGTAAAACTCTCCCCTTTATACGAGTTACAGGCAGTGGTTTGAATCCCAAAGCTTTGGTTGGAGTTTTACACACATTTGCAGTTTTTATTGCTTAAAAATGCTTCCCAGCTCCCTCTGCTGTACACTTTTTTTTATTGTAACTCATAACTTCACAAAGGATGCTTTCCCAGTAAATTCTCTTGCTTTTTAGAGTAAAACTTTCCCCTTTATACTAGTTACAGGCAGTGGTTTGAATCCCAAAGCTTTGGTTGGAGTTTTACAAACATTTGCAGTTTTTATTGCTTAACAATGGTTCCCAGCGCCTGCTGTACACTTTTTTTATTTTGACTCATAACTTCACAAAGGATGCTTTCCCAGTACATTCTCTTGCTTTTTAGAGTAAAACTCTCCCCTTTATACTAGTTACAGGCAGTGGTTTGAATCCCAAAGCTTTGGTTGGAGTTTTACAAACTTTTGCAGTTTTTATTGCTGAAACTTTTTCATTTGGACTCCTAACTTCACAAAGTATGCTTTCAAAGTAAATTCTCTTGCATTTTAGAGTAAAACTCTCCCCTTTATACTAGTTACAGGCAGTGGTTTGAATCCCAAAGCTTTGGTTGGAGTTTTACACATATTTGCAGTTTTTATTGCTTAAAAATGCTTCCCAGCTCCCTTTGCTGTACACTTTTTTTTTATTGTAACTCATAACTTCACAAAGGATGATTTCCCAGTAAATTATCTTGCTTTTTAGAGTAAAACTCTCCCCTTTGTACTAGTTACAGGCAGTGGTTTGAATCCCAAAGCTTTGGTTGTAGTTTTACAAACATTTGCAGTTTTTATTGCTTAAAAATGCTCCCCAGCTCCCTCTCCTGTACACTTTTTTTATTGTAACTCATAACTTCACAAAGGATTGTTTCCCAGTAAATATCCTTGCTTTTTAGAATAAAACTCTCCCCTTTATACTAGTTACAGGCAGTGGTTTGAATCCCAAAGCTTTGGTTGGAGTTTTACACACATTTGCAGTTTTTATCGCTTAAAAATGCTACCCAGCACCTGCTGTACACTTTTTTTATTTTGACTCATAACTTCACAAAGAATGCTTTCCCAGTAAATTCTCTTGCTTTTTAGAGTAGAACTCTCCCCTTTATTCTAGTGACAGGCAGTGGTTTGAATCCCAAAGCTTTGGTTGGAGTTTTACACACCTTTGCAGTTTTTATCGCTTAAAAATGCTTCCCAGCGCCTGCTGTACACTTTTTTTATTTTCACTCATAACTTCACAAAGCATGCTTTCCCAGTAAGGTCTCTTGCTTTTGAGTGTAGAACTCTCCCCTTTATACTAGTTACAGGCAGTGGTTTGAATCAAAAAACCTCTGGTTGGAGTTTTACACACATTTGCAGTTTTTATCGCTTAAAAATGCTTCCCAATGCCTGCTGTTCACTTTTTTTGTTTTGACTCATAACTTCACAAAGGATGCTTTCCCAAAAAAGTCTCATGCTTTTTAGAGTAGAACTCTCCCCTTAATACTCGTTACAGGCAGTGGTTTGAAGCCCAAAGCTTTGGTTGTAGTTTTCCACACATTTGCTATTTTTATTGCTTAAAAATGCTTCCCAGCGCCTGCTGTACAATTTTTTTATTTTGACTCATAACGTCACAAAGGATGCTTTCCCAGTAAAGTCTCTTGCTTTTTAGAGTAGAACTCTCCCCTTTATACTAGTTACAGGCAGTGGTTTGAATCCCAAAGCTTTGGTTGGAGTTTTACACACATTTGCTGTTTTTATTCCTTAAAAATGCTACCCAGCTCCCTCTGCTGTACATTTTTTTTTGTAACTCATAACTTCCCAAAGGATTCTTTCCCAGTAAATTCTCTTGTTTTTTCGAGTAAAACTCTCCCCTTTATACGAGTTACAGGCAATGGTTTGAATCCCAAAGCTTTGGTTGGAGTTTTACACACATTTGCTGTTTTTATTGCTTTAAAATGCTTCCCAGCTCCCTCTGCTGTACACTTTTTTTATTCTAACTCATAACTTCACAAAGGATGCTTTCCCAGTAAATTCTCTTGCTTTTTAGAGTAGAACTTTTACCTTGTTACTAGTTACAGGCAGTAGTTTGAATCCCAAAGTTTTGCTTGGAGTTTTACACACATTTGCTGTTTTTATTGTTCAAAAATGCTTACCAGTGCCTGCTGTACACTTTTTTTATTTTGACTGATAACTTCACAAAGGATGATTTCCAAGTAAATTCTATTGCATTTTAGAGTAGAACTCTCCCCTTAATACTCGTTACAGGCAGTGGTTTGAAGCCCAAAGCTTTGGTTGTAGTTTTCCACACATTTGCTATTTTTATTGCTTAAAAATGCTTCCCAGCGCCTGCTGTACAATTTTTTTATGTTGACTCATAACGTCACAAAGGATGCTTTCCCAGTAAAGTCTCTTGCTTTTTAGAGTAGAACTCTCCCCTTTATACTAGTTACAGGCAGTGGTTTGAATCCCAAAGCTTTGGTTGGAGTTTTACACACATTTGCTGTTTTTATTCCTTAAAAATGCTACCCAGCTCCCTCTGCTGTACATTTTTTTTTTGTAACTCATAACTTCCCAAATGATTCTTTCCCAGTAAATTCTCTTAATTTTTCTAGTAAAACTATCCCCTTTATACGAGTTACAGGCAATGGTTTGAATCCCAAAGCTTTGGTTGGAGTTTTACACACATTTGCTGTTTTTATTGCTTTAAAATGCTTCCCAGCTCCCTCTGCTGTACACTTTTTTTATTCTAACTCATAACTTCACAAAGGATGCTTTCCCAGTAAATTCTCTTGCTTTTTAGAGTAGAACTTTTACCTTGATACTAGTTACAGGCAGTGGTTTGAATCCCAAAGTTTTGCTTGGAGTTTTACACACATTTGCTGTTTTTATTGTTCAAAAATGCTTACCAGTGCCTGCTGTACACTTTTTTTATTTTGACTGATAACTTCACAAAGGATGATTTCCAATTAAATTCTATTGCATTTTAGAGTAAAACTCTCCCCTTTATACTAGTTACGGGCAGTGGTTTGAATCACAAAGTTTGGTTGGAGTTTTACACACATTTGCAGTTTTTAATGCTTAAAAATGCTTCCCAGCGCCTGCTGTTCAATGTTTTCATTTTGACTAATAACTTCACAAAGGATGCTTTCCAAGTAAATTCTCTTGCATTTCAGAGTAAAACTCTCCCCTTTATGCTAGTTACAGGCAGTGGTTTGAATACCAAAGCTTTGGTTGGACTTTTACAAACATTTGCAGTTTTTATTGCTTAAAAATGCTTCCCAGCGCCTGCTGTTCAATGTTTTCATTTTGACTAATAACTTCACAAAGGATGCTTTCCAAGTAAATTCTCTTGCATTTCAGAGTAAAACTCTCCCCTTTATGCTAGTTACAGGCAGTGGTTTGAATCCCAAAGCTTTGGTGAGAGTTTTACAAGCATTTGCAGTTTTTAGTGCTCAAAAATCCTTCCCAGCGCCTGCTGTACACTTTTTTTATTTTGACTCATAACTTCACAAAGGATGCTTTCCAAGTAAATTCTCTTGCATTTAAGAGTAAAACTCTCCCCTTCATACTAGTTACAGGCAGTGGTTTGAATCCCAAAGCTTTGGTTGGAGTTTTACACACATTTGCAGTTTTTATTGCTTAAAAATGCTCCCCAGCTCCCTCTGCTGTAAATTTTTTTTATTGAAACTCATAACTTCACAAAGGATGCTTTCAGAGTACATTCTCTTGCTTTTTGGAGTAAAACTCTCCCCTTTATACGAGTTACAGGCAGTGGTTTGAATCCCAAAGCTTTGGTTGGAGTTTTACACACATTTGCAGTTTTTATTGCTTAAAAATGCTTCCCAGCTCCCTCTGCTGTACACTTTTTTTTATTGTAACTCATAACTTCACAAAGGATGCTTTCCCAGTAAATTCTCTTGCTTTTTAGAGTAAAACTCTCCCCTTTATACTAGTTACAGGAAGTGCTTTGAATCCCAAAGCTTTGGTTGGGGTTTTACACACATTTGTTGTTTTTATTGTTTAAAAATGCTTACCAGTGCCTGCTGTACACTTTTTTTATTTTGACTGATAACTTCACAAAGGATGATTTCCAATTAAATTCTATTGCATTTTAGAGTAAAACTGTCCCCTTTATACTAGTTACAGGCAGTGGTTTGAATACCAAAGCTTTGGTTGGAGTTTTACACACATTTGCTGTTTTTATTGCTTAAAAATGCTTCCCAGCTACCTCTGCTGTACACTTTTTTTTTTGTAACTCATGACTTCACTAAGGATGCTTTCCCGGTAAATTATCTTGCTTTTTAGAGTAAAACTCTCCCCTTCTTACTAGTTACAGGCAGTGGTTTGAATCCCAAAGCTTTGGTTGGTGTTTTACACACATTTGCAGTTTTTATCGCTTAAAAATGCTTCCCTGCGCATGCTGCACACTTTTTTTATTGTAACTCATAACTTCACAAAGGATGCTGTCCCAGTAAATTCTCTTGCTTTTTAGTGTAAAACTCTCCGCTTTATACTAGTTACAGGCCGTGGTTTGAGTCCCAAAGCTTTGGTTTGGGTTTTACACACATTTGCAGTTTTTGTTGCTGAAAAATGCTTCCCAGTGCCTGCTGTACACATTTTTTATTTTGACTCATAATTTCACAAAGGATGCTTTCCAAGTAGATTCTCTTGCTTTTTTGAGTAAAACTCTCCCCTTTATATTAATTACAGGCAGTGGTTTGAATCCCAAAAATTTGGTTGGAGTTTTACACACATTTGCAGTTTCTATTGCTTAAAAATGCTTCCCAGCGCCTGCTGTACACATTTTTTTATTTTCACTCATAACTTCACAAAGGATGCTTTCCCAGTAAAGTCTCTTGCTTTTGAGAGTAAAACTCTCCCCTTTATACTAGTTACAGGTTGTGGTTTGTGAGTTTTACACACATTTGCAGTTTTTATCGCTTAAAAATGCTTCCCAGCGCCTGCTGTACACTTTTTTTTATTTTGACTCATAACTTCACAAAGGATGCTTTCCCATTAAATTCTCTTGCTTTTTCGAGTTGAACTCTCCCCTTTATACTAGTTACAGGCAGTGGTTTGAATCCCAAAGTTTTGCTTGGAGTTTTACACACATTTGTTGTTTTTATTGTTTAAAAATGCTTACCAGTGCCTGCTGTACACTTTTTTTATTTTGACTGATAACTTCACAAAGGATGATTTCCAATTAAATTCTATTGCATTTTAGAGTAAAACTGTCCCCTTTATACTAGTTACAGGCAGTGGTTTGAATACCAAAGCTTTGGTTGGAGTTTTACACACATTTGCTGTTTTTATTGCTTAAAAATGCTTCCCAGCTACCTCTGCTGTACACTTTTTTTTTTGTAACTCATGACTTCACTAATGATGCTTTCCCGGTAAATTATCTTGCTTTTTAGAGTAAAACTGTCCCCTTTATACAAGTTACAGGCAGTGGTTTGAATCCCAAAGCTTTGGTTGGAGTTTTACACACGTTTGCAGTTTTTATTGCTTAAAAATGCTTTCCAGCGACTTCTTTACACTTTTTTTATTTTCACTCATAACTTCACAAAGGATGCTTTCCCAGTAAAGTCTCTTGCTTTTTAGAGTAAAACTCTCCCCTTTAGACGAGGTACAGGTTTTGGTTTGTGAGTTTTACATTGATTTGCAGTTTTTATCGCTTAAAAATGCTTCCCAGCGCCTGCTGTACACTTTTTTTGTTTTGACTCATAACTTCACAAAGGATGCTTTCCCAGTAAATTCTCTTGATTTTTAGAGTAGAACTCTCCCCTTTATACTAGTTCCAGGCAGTGATTTGAATCCCAAAGCTTTGGTTGGAGTTTTACACACATTTGCTGTTTTTATTGCTTAAAAATGCTTCCCAGCGCCTCTGCTGTACACTTTTTTTATTTTCACTCATAGCATTCACGAAAGGATGCTTTCCCAGGAAATTATCTTACTTTTTAGAGAAAAACTCTCCCCTTTATACTAGTTACAAGCAGTGGTTTGAATCCCAAAGCTTTGGTTGGAGTTTTACACACATTTGCAGTTTTTATTGCTTAAAAATGCTTCCCAGCGCCTGCTGTAAACTTTTTATATTTTGACTTAGAACTTCACAAACGATGCTTTCCCAGTAAATTCTCTTGCTTTTTAGAGTTAAACTCTCCCCTTTATACTAGTTACAGGTTGTGGTTTGTGAGTTTTACACACATTTGCAGTTTTTATCGCTTAAAAATGCTTCCCAGCGCCTGCTGTAATCTTTTTATATTTTGACTTAGAACTTCACAAACGATGCTTTCCCAGTAAATTCTCTTGCTTTTTAGAGTAAAACTCTCCCCTTTATACTAGTTACAGGCAGTGGTTTGAATCCCAAAGCTTTGTTTGGAGTTTTACACACATTTGCAGTTTTTATTGCTTAAAAATGCTTCCCAGCGTCTGCTGTACACTTTTTTTTTTTACTCATACCTTCACAAAGGATGCTTTCCCAATTAATTCTCTTGCTTTTTAGAGTAAAACTCTCCCCTTTATAATAGTTACAGGCAGTGGTTTGAATCCCAAAGCTTTGGTTGGAGTTTTACACATCATTTGCAGTTTTTATCGCTTAAAAATGCTTCCCAGCGCCTCTGCTGTACACTTTTTTGATTGTAACTCATAACTTCACTAAGGATGCTTTCCCAGGTAAATTATCTTACTTTTTAGAGTAAAAACTCTCCCATTTATACTAGTTACAGACAGTGGTTTGAATCCCAAAGCTTTGGTTGGAGTTTTACACACATTTGCAGTTTTTATTCGCTTAAAAATGCTTCCCAGCGCCTGCTGTAGACCTTTTATATTTTGACTCAGAACTTCACAAACGATGCTTTCCCATGTAAATTCTCTTGCTTTTTAGAGTTAAACTCTCCCCTTTATACTAGTTACAGGTTGTGGTTTGTAAGTTTTACACACATTTACAGTTTTTATCGCTTAAAAATGCCTTCCCAGCGCCTGCTGTAGACACTTTTTATATTTTGACTCATAACTTCACAAAGGATGCTTTCCCATTAAAGTCTCTTGCTTTTTAAATTAGAACTCTCCCCTGCATACTATTGACAGGCAGTGGTTTGAATCCCAAACCTTTGGTTGGAGTTTTACACACATTTGCAGTTTTTATTGCTTAGAAATGTGTCCCAGCGTCTGCTGTACACTTTTTTTTTTTTTACTCATAACTTCACAAAGGATGCTTTCTCTGGAAATTCTCTTGCATTTTTGAGTAAAACTCTCCCCTTTATGCTAGTTAGAGGTAGTGGTTTGAATCCCAAAGCTTTGGTTGGAGTTTTACACACATTTGCAGTTTTTATTGCTTAAAAATGCTTCCCAGCTCCCTCTGCTGTACACTTTTTTTTATTGTGACTCATAACTTCACAAAGGATGCTTTCCCAATTAATTGTCTTGCTTTTTAGAGAAAAACTCTCCCCTTTATACTAGTTGCAGGCAGTGGTTTGAATCCCAAAGCTTTGGTGGGAGTTTTACACACATTTGCAGTTTTTATCGCTTAAAAATGCTTCCCAGCGCCTGCTGTAGACCTTTTATATTTTGACTCAGAACTTCACAAAGGATGCTTTCCCATGAAATTCTCTTGCTTTTTAGAGTAAAACTCTCCCCTTTATACAAGTTACAGGTTGTGGTTTGTAAGTTTTACACACATTTACAGTTTTTATTGCTTAAAAATGCCTCCCAGCGCCTGCTGTAGACCTTTTATATTTTGACTCAGAACTTCACAAAGGATGCTTTCCCATGAAATTCTCTTGCTTTTTAGAGTAAAACTCTCCCATTTATACTAGTTACAGACAGTGGTTTGAATCCCAAAGCTTTGGTTGGAGTTTTACACACATTTGCAGTTTTTATCGCTTAAAAATGCTTCCCAGCGCCTGCTGAATACTTTTTTTAAATTTTGACTCATAACTTCACAAAGGATGCTTTCCCAGTAAATTGTCTTGCTTTTTAGAATTAAACTCTCCCAATTATACTAGTTACAGAAAGTGGTTTGAATCCCAAAGCTTTGGTTGGAGTTTTACAAACATTTGCTGTTTTTATTGCTTAAAAATGGTTCCCAGCGCCTGCTGTACACTTTTTTGATTTTCACTCATAACTTCACAAATGATGCTTTCCAAGTATAGTCTCTTGCTATTTTGAGTACAACTCTCCCCTTTATGCTAGTTACAGGTAGTGGTTTGAATCCCAAAGCTTTGGTTGGAGTTTTACACACATTTGCAGTTTTTATTGCTTAAAAATGCTTCCGAGCGCCTGCTGTACACTTTTTTTATTTTGACTCATAACTATACAAAGGATGCTTTCCCAGTAAATTCTCTTGCATCTTTGAGTAAAACTCTCCCCTTTATGCTAGTTACAGGTAGTGGTTTGAATCCCAAAGCTTTGGTTGGAGTTTTACACACATTTGCAGTTTTTATTGCTAAAAAATGCTTCCCAGCTCCCTCTGCTGTACACTTTTTTTTATTGTAACTCATAACTTCAAAAAGGATGCTTTCCCAGTAAAGTCTCTTGCTTTTGAGAGTAGAACTCTCCCCTTTATACTAGTTACAGGCAGTGGTTTGAATCCCAAAGCTTTGGTTGGAGTTTTACACACATTTGCTGTTTTTATGATTAAAAATGCTCCCCAGCGCCCTCTGCTGTACACTTTTTTTATTTTGACTCCTAACTTCACAAAGGATGCTTTCCCAGTAAATTCTCTTGCATTTTTGAGTAGAACTCTCACCTTTATACTAGTTACAGGCAGTGGTTTGAATCCCAAAGCTTTGGTTGGAGTTTTACACACATTTGTTGTTTTTATTGCTTAAAAATGCTTCCCAGCACCTGCTGTACACTTTTTTTTATTTTGACTCATAACTTCACAAAGGATGCTTTCCCATTAAAGTCTCTTGCTTTTTAGAGTAGAACTCTCCCCTTAAAACTAGTTACAGGTAGTGGTTTGAATCCCAAAGCTTTGGTCTGAGTTTTACACACATTTACAGTTTTTATTGCTAAAAAATGCTTCCCAGCTCCCTCTGCTGTACACTTTTTTTTATTGTGACTCATAACTTCACAAAGGATGCTTTCCCAATTTATTCTCTTGCTTTTTAGAGAAAAACTCTCCCCTTTATACTAGTTACAGGCAGTGGTTTGAATCCCAAAGCTTTGGTTTGAGTTTTACACACATTTGCAGTTTTTATTGCTAAATAATGCTTCCCAGCTCCCTCTGCTGTCCACTTTTTTTATTGTAACTCATAACTTCACTGAGGATGCTTTCCTGGTAAATTCTCTTGCTTCTTAGAGTAAAACTCTCCCCTTCATACTAGTTACAGGCAGTGGTTTGAATCCCAAAGCTTTGGTGGGAGTTTTACACACATTTGCAGTTTTTATCGCTTAAAAATGCTTACCAGCTCCCTCTGCTGTCCACTTTTTTTATTGTAACTCATAACTTCACTAAGGATGCTTTGCCGGTAAATTCTCTTGCTTTTTAGAGTAAAACTCTCCCCTTTATACAAGTTACAGGTTGTGGTTTGTAATTTTTACACACATTTGCAGTTTTTATTGCTGAAAAATGCTTCCCAGCGCCTTTGTAAACTTTTTTTATTCTGACTCAGAACTTCACAAAGGATGCTTTCCCAGTAAATTCTCTTGGTTTTTAGAGTAGAACTCTTCCCTTATACTAGGCAGTGGTTTGAATACCAAAGCTTTGCAGTTTTAATCGCTTAAAAATGCTTCCCAGCGAGTGCTGTACACCTTTTTTATTTTGACTCATAACTTCACAAAGGATGCTTTCCCATGAAATTCTCTTGCTTTTTAGAGTAAAACTCTCCCCTTTATAATAGTTACAGAAAGTGGTTTGAATCCCAAAGCTTTGGTTGGAGTTTTACAAACATTTGCAGTTTTTATTGCTTAAAAATGCTTCCCAGCGCCTGCTGTACACTTTTTTTTATTTTGACTCATAACTTCCCAAAGGATGCTTTCAAAGTAAATTCTCTTGCATTTTAGAGTAAAACTCTCCCCTTTATACTAGTTACAGCAAGTGGTTTGAATCCCAAAGCTTTGGTTGGAGTTTTACAAACATTTGTTGTTTTTATTGCTTAAAAATGGTTCCCAGCGCCTGCTGTACACTATTTTGATTTTCACTCATAACTTCACAAAGGATGCTTTCCCAGTAAAGTCTCTTGCTTTTTAGAGTAGAACTCTCCCCTTTATACTAGTTACAGGCAGTGGTTTGAATCCCAAAGCTTTGGTTGGAGTTTTACACACGTTTGCAGTTTTTATTGCTTAAAAATGCTTCCCAGCGCCTTCTTTACACTTTTTTGATTTTCACTCATAACTTCACAAAGGATGCTTTCCCAGTAAAGTCTCTTGCTTTTTAGAGTAGAACTCTCCCCTTTATACTAGTTACAGGCAGTGGTTTGAATCCCAAAGCTTTGGTTGGAGTTTTACACACATTTGTTGTTTTTATTGCTTAAAAATGCTTCCCAGCGCCTGCTGCAAAATTTTTGTTATTCTAACTCATAACTTCACAAAGGATGCTTTCCCAGTAAATTCTCTTGCTTTTTAGAGTAGAACTTTTACCCTTGATACTAGTTACAGGCAGTGGTTTGAATCCCAAAGTTTTGGTTGGAGTTTTACACACATTTGCTGTTTTTATTGTTCAAAAATGCTTACCAGTGCCTGCTGTACACTTTTTTTTATTTTGACTGATAACTTCACAAAGGATGATTTCCAAGTAAATTCTATTGCATTTTAGAGTAAAACTCTCCCCTTTATACTAGTTACGGGCAGTGGTTTGAATCACAAAGTTTGGTTGGAGTTTTACACACATTTGCAGTTTTTATTGCTGAAAAATGCTTCCCAGCGCCTGCTGTACACTTTTTTTATTTTGACTCATAACTTCACAAAGGATGCTTTCCCAGTACATTCTCTTGCATTTCAGAGTAAAACTCTCCCCTTTATACTAGTTACAGGTTGTGGTTTGAATCCAAAAGCTTTGGTTGGAGTTTTACACAGATTTGCAGTTTTTATGGCTTAAAAATGCTTCCTGGCGCCTGCTGTACACTTTTTTTATTTTGACTCATAACTTCACAAAGGATGCTTTCCCAGTACATTCTCTTGCTTTTTAGAGTAAAACTATCCCCTTTATGCTAGTTACAGGCAGTGGTTTGAATACCAAAGCTTTGGTTGGACTTTTACAAACATTTGCAGTTTTTATTGCTTAAAAATGCTTCCCAGCGCCTGCTGTACACTTTTTTTATTTTGACTCATAACTTCACAAATGATGCTTTCCAAGTAAATTCTCTTGCATTTAAGAGTAAATCTCTCCCCTTTATACTAGTTACAGGCAGTGGTTTGAATCCCAAAGCTTTGGTTGGAGTTTTACACACATTTGCAGTTTTTATTGCTTAAAAATGCTTCCCAGCGCCTGCTGTACACTTTTTTTATTTTGACTCATAACTTCACAAAGTATGCTTTCCCAGTAAATTCTCTTGCATTTGAGAATAAAACGCTCCCCTTTATACTAGTTACAGGCAGTGGTTTGAATCCCAAACCTCTGGTTGGAGTTTTACACACATTTGCAGTTTTTATCGCTTAAAAATGCTTCCCAATGCCTGCGTTTCACTTTTTTTGTTTTGACTCATAACTTCACAAAGGATGCTTTCCCAATAAAGTCTCTTGCTTTTTAGAGTAGAACTATCCCCTTTATACTAGTTACAGGCAGTGGTTTGAATCCCAAAGCTATGGTTGGAGTTTGACACACATTTGCTGTTTTTTATTGCTTAAAAATGCTTCGCAGCGCCCCCTGTACACTTTTTTATTTTCACTTTTAAATTCACAAAGGATGCTTTCCCAGTAAAGTCTCTTGCTTTTTAGAGTATAACTCTCCCCTTTATACTAGTTACAGGCAGTGGTTTGAATCCCAAAGCTTTGGTTGGAGTTTTACAAACATTTGCTGTTTTTATTGCTTATAAATGCTCCCCAGCTCCCTCTGCTGTACACTTTTTTTATTGAAACTCATAACTTCACAAAGGTTGCTTTCCCAGTACATTCTCTTGCTTTTTAGAGTAAAACTCTCCACTTCATACTAGTTACAGGCAGTGGTTTGAATCCCAAAGCTTTGGTTGGAGTTTTACACACATTTGCTGTTTTTATTGCTTAAAAATGCTTCCCAGCGCCTGCTGTACACTTTTTTAAATTTTGACTCATAACTTCACAAAGGATGCTTTCCAAGTAAAGTCTCTTGTTTTTTGGAGTATAACTCTCCCCGTTATACTAGTTACGGGCAGTGGTTTGAATCCCAAAGCTTTGGTTGGAGTTTTACACACATTTGCAGTTTTTATTGCTGAAAAATGCTTCCCAGCGCCTGCTGTACACTTTTTTTATTTTGACTCATAACTTCACAAAGGATGCTTTCCCAGTACATTCTCTTGCTTTTTAGAGTAAAACTCTCCCCTTTATGCTAGTTACAGGCAGTGGTGTGAATCCCAAAGCTTTGGTTGGACTTTTACAAACATTTGCAGTTTTTATTGCTTAAAAATGCTTCCCAGCGCCTGCTGTACACTTTTTTTTATTTTGACTCATAACTTCACAAAGGATGCTTTCCCAGTAAAT
This sequence comes from Phycodurus eques, assembly GCF_024500275.1. Classification (NCBI taxonomy): domain Eukaryota; kingdom Metazoa; phylum Chordata; class Actinopteri; order Syngnathiformes; family Syngnathidae; genus Phycodurus; species Phycodurus eques. The sequence continues at coordinate 120,523 of NW_026904089.1, read as the reverse complement.
TCTCTTGCTTTTTAGAGTAGAACTCTCCCCTTTATACTAGTTACAGGCAGTGGTTTGAATCCCAAAGCTTTGGTTGGAGTTTTACACATATTTGCTGTTTTTATTGCTTAAAAATGCTTCCCAGCGCCTGCTGTACACTTTCTTTATTTTCACTCATAACTTCACAAAGGATGCTTTCCCAGTAAAGTCTATTACTTTTTAGAGTAGAACTCTCCCCTTTATACTAGTTACAGGCCGTGGTTTGAATCCCAAAGCTTTGGTTGGAGTTTTACAAAGATTTGCAGTTTTTATGGCTTAAAAATGCTTCCCGGCGCCTGCTGTACACATTTTTTATTTTCACTCATAACTTCACAAAGGATGATTTCCCAGTAAAGTCTCTTGCATTTAAGAGTAAAACTCTCCCCTTTATACTAGTTACAGGCAGTGGTTTGAATCCCAAAGCTTTGGTTGGAGTTTTACACACATTTGCAGTTTTTATTGCTTAAAAATGCTTCCCAGCGCCTGCTGTACACTTTTTTTATTTTGACTCATAACTTCACAAAGGATGATTTCCAAGTAAATTCTATTGCATTTTAGAGTAGAACTCTCCCCTTAATACTCGTTACAGGCAGTGGTTTGAAGCCCAAAGCTTTGGTTGTAGTTTTCCACACATTTGCTATTTTTATTGCTTAAAAATGCTTCCCAGCTCCTGCTGTACAATTTTTTTATGTTGACTCATAACGTCACAAAGGATGCTTTCCCAGTAAAGTCTCTTGCTTTTTAGAGTAGAACTCTCCCCTTTATACTAGTTACAGGCAGTGGTTTGAATCCCAAAGCTTTGGTTGGAGTTTTACACACATTTGCTGTTTTTATTCCTTAAAAATGCTACCCAGCTCCCTCTGCTGTACATTTTTTTTTTGTAACTCATAACTTCACAAAGGATTCTTTCCCAGTAAATTCTCTTGCTTTTTCGAGTAAAACTATCCCCTTTATACGAGTTACAGGCAATGGTTTGAATCCCAAAGCTTTGGTTGGAGTTTTACACACATTTGCTGTTTTTATTGCTTTAAAATGCTTCCCAGCTCCCTCTGCTGTACACTTTTTTTATTCTAACTCATAACTTCACAAAGGATGCTTTCCCAGTAAATTCTCTTGCTTTTTAGAGTAGAACTTTTACCTTGATACTAGTTACAGGCAGTGGTTTGAATCCCAAAGTTTTGCTTGGAGTTTTACGCACATTTGCTGTTTTTATTGTTCAAAAATGCTTACCAGTGCCTGCTGTACACTTTTTTTATTTTGACTGATAACTTCACAAAGGATGATTTCCAAGTAAATTCTATTGCATTTTAGAGTAAAACTCTCCCCTTTATACTAGTTAGGGGCAGTGGTTTGAATCACAAAGTTTGGTTGGAGTTTTACACACATTTGCAGTTTTTAATGCTTAAAAATGCTTCCCAGCGCCTGCTGTTCAATGTTTTCATTTTGACTAATAACTTCACAAAGGATGCTTTCCAAGTAAATTCTCTTGCATTTCAGAGTAAAACTCTCCCCTTTATGCTAGTTACAGGCAGTGGTTTGAATACCAAAGCTTTGGTTGGACTTTTACAAACATTTGCAGTTTTTATTGCTTAAAAATGCTTCCCAGCGCCTGCTGTTCAATGTTTTCATTTTGACTAATAACTTCACAAAGGATGCTTTCCAAGTAAATTCTCTTGCATTTCAGAGTAAAACTCTCCCCTTTATACTAGTTACAGGCAGTGGTTTGAATCCCAAAGCTTTGGTTGGAGTTTTACACACATTTGCTGTTTTTATTCCTTAAAAATGCTACCCAGCTCCCTCTGCTGTACATTTTTTTTTTGTAACTCATAACTTCCCAAAGGATTCTTTCCCAGTAAATTATCTTGCTTTTTCGAGTAAAACTCTCCCCTTTATACGAGTTACAGGCAATGGTTTGAATCCCAAAGCTTTGGTTGGAGTTTTACACATATTTGCTGTTTTTATTGCTTTAAAATGCTTCCCAGCTCCCTCTGCTGTACACTTTTTTTATTCTAACTCATAACTTCACAAAGGATGCTTTCCCAGTAAATTCTCTTGCTTTTTAGAGTAGAACTTTTACCTTGATACTAGTTACAGGCAGTGGTTTGAATCCCAAAGCTTTGGTGAGAGTTTTACAAGCATTTGCAGTTTTTAGTGCTGAAAAATCCTTCCCAGCGCCTGCTGTACACTTTTTTTATTTTGACTCATAACTTCACAAAGGATGCTTTGCAAGTACATTTTCTTGCATTTTAGAGTAAAACTCTCCACGTTATACTAGTTACAGGTAGTGGTTTGAATCCCAAAGCTTTGGTTGGAGTTTTACAAACATTTGCAGTTTTTATTGCTGAAAAATGCTTCCTAGCGCCTGCTGTACACTTTTTTTATTTTGACTCATAACTTCACAAAGGATGCTTTCCAAGTAAATTCTCTTGCATTTAAGAGTAAAACTCTCCCCTTTATACGAGTTACAGGCAGTGGTTTGAATCCCAAAGCTTTGGTTGGAGTTTTACACACATTTGCAGTTTTTATTGCTTAAAAATGCTTCCCAGCTCCCTCTGCTGTACATTTTTTTTTTATTGTAACTCATAACTTCACAAAGGATGCTTTCCCAGTAAATTCTCTTGCTTTTTAGAGTAAAACTCTCCCCTTTATACTAGTTACAGGCAGTGGTTTGAATCCCAAAGCTTTGGTTGGGGTTTTACAAACATTTGCAGTTTTTATTGCTGAAAAATGCTTCCCAGCGCCTGCTGTACACTTTTTTTATTTTGACTCATAACTTCACAAAGGATGCTTTCCAAGTAAATTCTCTTGCATTTAAGAGTAAAACTCTCCCCTTTATACTAGTCACAGGCAGTGGTTTGAATCCCAAAGCTTTGGTTGGAGTTTTACAAACTTTTGCAGTTTTTATTGCTGAAACTTTTTCATTTGGACTCATAACTTCACAAAGTATGCTTTCCAAGTAAATTCTCTTGCATTTTAGAGTAAAACTCTCCCCTTTATACTAGTTACAGGCAGTGGTTTGAATCCCAAAGCTTTGGTTGGAGTTTTACACATATTTGCAGTTTTTATTGCTTAAAAATGCTTCCCAGCTCCCTTTGCTGTACACTTTTTTTATTTTCACTCATAACTTCACAAAGGATGCTTTCCAAGTAAATTCTCTTGCTTTTTAGAGTAAAACTCTCCCCTTTATACTAGTTACAGGCAGTGGTTTGAATCCCAAAGCTTTGGTTGTAGTTTTACAAACATTTGCAGTTTTTATTGCTTAAAAATGCTCCCCAGCTCCCTCTCCTGTACACTTTTTTATTGTAACTCATAACTTCACAAAGGATTGTTTCCCAGTAAATTTCCTTGCTTTTTAGAATAAAACTCTCCCCTTTATACTAGTTACAGGCAGTGGTTTGAATTCCAAAGCTTTGGTTGGAGTTTTACACACATTTGCTGTTTTTATTGCTTAAAAATGCTTCCCAGCGCCTGCAGCACACTTTTTTTATTTTGACTCATAACTTCACAAAGGATGCTTTCCCAGTAAATGTCCTTGCTTTTTAGAATAAAACTCTCCCCTTTATACTAGTTACAGGCAGTGGTTTGAATTCCAAAGCTTTGGTTGGAATTTTACACACATTTGCTGTTTTTATTGCTTAAAAATGCTTCCCGGCGCCTGCTGTACACTTTTTTTTATTTTCACTCATAACTTCACAAAGGATGCTTTCCAAGTACATTTTCTTGCATTTTAGAGTAAAACTCTCCACGTTATACTAGTTACAGGCAGTGGTTTGAATCCCAAAGCTTTGGTTGGAGTTTTACACACATTTGCAGTTTTTATTGCTTAAAATTGCTTCCCAGCGCCTGCTGTAGACTTTTTATTTTTTGACTCAGAACTTCACAAAGGATGCTTTCCCAGTAAATTATCTTGCTTTTTAGAGTAGAATTATCCCCTTTATACTAGTTACAGGTTGTGGTCTGTTAGTTTTACACACATTTGCAGTTTTTATCGCTTAAAAATGCTTCCCAGCGCCTGCTGTACACTTTTTTTATTTTCACTCATAACTTCACAAAGGATGCTTTCCCAGTAAAGTCTCTTGCTTTTTAGAGTAAAACTATCCCCTTTAGACGAGTTACAGGTTTTGGTTTGTGAGTTTTACACACATTTGCAGTTTTTATCGCTTAAAAATGCTTCCCAGCGCCTGCTGTACACTTTTTTTGTTTTGCCTCATAACTTCACAAAGGATGCTTTCCCAGTAAATTCTCTTGATTTTTAGAGTAGAACTCTCCCCTTTATACTAGTTTCAGGCAGTGGTTTGAATCCCAAAGCTTTGGTTTGAGTTTTACACACATTTGCAGTTTTTATCGCTTAAAAATGCTTCCCAGCTCCCTCTGCTGTACACTTTTTTTATTGTAACTCATAACATCACGAAAGATGCTTTCCCAGTAAATTATCTTACTTTTTAGAGAAAAACTCTCCCCTTTATACTAGTTACAAGCAGTGGTTTGAATCCCAAAGCTTTGGTTGGAGTTTTACACACATTTGCAGTTTTTATTGCTTAAAAATGCTTCCCAGCGCCTGCTGTAAACTTTTTATATTTTGACTTAGAACTTCACAAACGATGCTTTCCCAGTAAATTATCTTGCTTTTTAGAGTTAAACTCTCCCCTTTATACTAGTTACAGGTTGTGGTTTGTGAGTTTTACACACATTTGCAGTTTTTATCGCTTAAAAATGCTTTCCAGCGCCTGCTGTACACTTTTTTTGTTTTGACTCATAACTTCACAAAGGATGCTTTCCCAGTAAATTATCTTGCTTTTTAGAGTAAAACTCTCCCCTTTATACTAGTTACAGGCAATGGTTTGAATCCCAAAGCTTTGGGTGGAGTTTTACACACATTTGCAGTTTTTATTGCTTAAAAATGCTTCCCAGCGTCTGCTGTACACTTTTTTTTTTTTACTCATACCTTCACAAAGGATGCTTTCCCAATTAATTCTCTTGCTTTTTAGAGAAAAACTCTCCCCTTTATACTAGTTACAGGCAGTGGTTTGAATCCCAAAGCTTTGGTGGGAGTTTTACACTCATTTGCAGTTTTTATCGCTTAAAAATGCTTACCAGCTCCCTCTTCTGTCCACTTTTTTAATTGTCACTCATAACTTCACTAAGGATGCTTTCCCGGTAAATTCTCTTGCTTTTTAGAGTAAAACTCTCCCCTTTATACAAGTTACAGGTTGTGGTTTGTAAGTTTTACACACATTTACAGTTTTTATTGCTTAAAAATGCCTCCCAGCGCCTGCTGTAGACCTTTTATATTTTGACTCAGAACTTCACAAAGGATGCTTTCCCATGATATTCTCTTGCTTTTTAGAGTAAAACTCTCCCATTTATACTAGTTACAGACAGTGGTTTGAATCCCAAAGCTTTGGTTGGAGTTTTACACACATTTGCAGTTTTTATGACTTAAAAATGCTCCCCAGCTCCCTCTGCTGTACACTTTTTTTATTTTCACTCATAACTTCACAAAGGATGCTTTCCAAGTAAAGTCTCTTGCTTTTTCGAGTACAACTCTCCCCTTTATGCTAGTTACAGGTAGTGGTTTGAATCCCAAAGCTTTGGTTGGAGTTTTACACAGATTTGCAGTTTTTATTGCTTAAAAATGCTTCCGAGCGCCTGCTGTACACTTTTTTTATTTTGACTCATAACTTCACAAAGGATGCTTTCCCAGTAAATTCTCTTGCATTTTTGAGTAAAACTCTCCCCTTTATGCTAGTTACAGGTAGTGGTTTGAATCCCAAAGCTTTGGTTGGAGTTTTACACACATTTGCAGTTTTTATTGCTAAAAAATTCTTCCCAGCTCCCTCTGCTGTACACTTTTTTTTATTGTAACTCATAACTTCACAAAGGATGCTTTCCCAGTAAAGTCTCTTGCTTTTGAGAGTAGAACTCTCCCCTTTATACGAGTTACAGGCAGTGGTTTGAATCCCAAAGCTTTGGTTGGAGTTTTACACACATTTGTTGTTTTTATTGCTTAAAAATGCTTCCCAGCGCCTGCTGTACACTTTTTTTTATTTTGACTCATAACTTCACAAAGGATGCTTTCCCATTAAAGTCTCTTGCTTTTTAGAGTAGAACTCTCCCCTTAAAACTAGTTACAGGTAGTGGTTTGAATCCCAAAGCTTTGGTGTGAGTTTTACACACATTTGCAGTTTTTATTGCTAAAAAATGCTTCCCAGCTCCCTCTGCTGTACACTTTTTTTTATTGTGACTCATAACTTCACAAAGGATGCTTTCCCAATTAATTCTCTTTCTTTTTAGAGAAAAACTCTCCCCTTTCTACTAGTTACAGGCAGTGGTTTGAATCCCAAAGCTATGGTTTGAGTTTTACACACATTTGCAGTTTTTATTGCTAAATAATGCTTCCCAGCTCCCTCTGCTGTCCACTTTTTTTATTGTAACTCATAACTTCACTGAGGATGCTTTCCTGGTAAATTCTCTTGCTTCTTCGAGTAAAACTCTCCCCTTCATACTAGTTACAGGCAGTGGTTTGAATCCCAAAGCTTTGGTGGGAGTTTTACACACATTTGCAGTTTTTATCGCTTAAAAATGCTTACCAGCTCCCTCTGCTGTCCACTTTTTTTATTGTAACTCATAACTTCACTAAGGATGCTTTCCCGGTATATTCTCTTGCTTTTTAGAGTAAAACTATCCCCTTTATACTGGTTACAGGTTGTGAGTTTTACACACATTTGCAGTTTTTATCGCTTAAAAATGCTCCCCAGCGGATGCTGTACACTTTTTTTATTTTGACTCATAACTTCACAAAGGATGCTTTCCCAGTAAATTCTCTTGCTTTTTAGAGTAAAACTCTCCCCTTTATACTAGTTACAGGTTGTGGTTTGTAATTTTTACACACATTTGCAGTTTTTATCGCTTAAAAATGCTTCCCAGCGCCTGCTGTACACTTTTTTTTATTGTGACTCATAACTTCACAAAGGATGCTTTCCCAGTAAATTCTGTTGCTTTTTATAGTAAAACTATCCCCTTTATACTGGTTACAGGTTGTGAGTTTTACACACATTTGCAGTTTTTATCGCTTAAAAATGCTCCCCAGCGGATGCTGTACACTTTTTTTATTTTGACTCATAACTTCACAAAGGATGCTTTCCCAGTAAATTCTCTTGCTTTTTAGAGTAAAACTCTCCCCTTTATACTAGTTACAGGTTGTGGTTCGTGAGTTTTACACACATTTGCAGTTTTTATCTCTTAAAAATGCTTCCCAGCGCCTGCTATACACTTTTTTTATTGTAACTCATAACTTCACAAAGGATGCTTTCCCAGTAAATTCTCTTGTTTTTATCGTATAACACGCCGCTTTATACTAGTTGCAGGTTGTGGTTTGAATCCCAAAGCTTTGGTTGGAGTTTTACACACATTTGCAGTTTTTATTGCTGAAAAATGCTTCCCAGCGCCTTCGTAAACTTTTTTTATTTTGACTCATAACTTCACAAAGGATGCTTTCCCAGTACATTCTCTTGCTTTTTAAACTAAAACTCTCCCCTTTATACTAGTTCCAGCTTGTGGTTTGTGAGTTTTACACACATTTGCAGTTTTAATTGCTTAAAAATGCTTCCCAGCGCCTGCTGTACACCTTTTTTATTTTGACTCAAAACTTCACAAAGGATGCTTTCCCATGAAATTGTCTTGCTTTTTAGAGTAAAACTCTACCCTTTATACTAGTTACAGACAGTGGTTTGAATCCCAAAGCTTTGGTTGGAGTTTTACACACATTTGCAGTTTTTATCGCTTAAAAATGCTTCCCAGCGCCTGCTGTACACTTTTTTTATTTTGACTCATAACTTCACAAAGGATGCTTTCCCAGTAAATTCTTTTGCTTTTTAGAGTAAAACTCTCCCCTTTATGCTAGTTACAGGTAGTGGTTTGAATCCCAAAGCTTTGGTTGGAGTTTTACACACATTTGCAGTTTTTATTGCTTAAAAATGCTTCCGAGCGCCTGCTGTACACTTTTTTTATTTTGTCTCATAACTTCACAAAGGATGCTTTCCCAGTAAATTCTCTTTCTTTTTAGAGTAAAACTCTCCCCTTTATACTAGTTACAGGTTGTGGTTCGTGAGTTTTACACACATTTGCAGTTTTTATCTCTTAAAAATGCTTCCCAGCGCCTGCTATACACTTTTTTTATTTTGACTCATAACTTCCCAAAGGATTCTTTCCTAGTAAATTCTCTTGCTTTTTCGAGTAAAACTCTCCCCTTTATACGAGTTACAGGCAATGGTTTGAATCCCAAAGCTTTGGTTGGAGTTTTACACACATTTGCTGTTTTTATTGCTTTAAAATGCTTCCCAGCTCCCTCTGCTGTACACTTTTTTTATTCTAACTCATAACTTCACAAAGGATGCTTTCCCAGTAAATTCTCTTGCTTTTTAGAGTAGAACTTTTACCTTGATACTAGTTACAGGCAGTGGTTTGAATCCCAAAGTTTTGCTTGGAGTTTTACACACATTTGCTGTTTTTATTGTTCAAAAATGCTTACCAGTGCCTGCTGTACACTTTTTTTATTTTTACTGATAACTTCACAAAGGATGATTTCCAAGTAAATTCTATTGCATTTTAGAGTAAAACTCTCCCCTTTATACTAGTTACGGGCAGTGATTTGAATCACAAAGTTTGGTTGGAGTTTTACACACATTTGCAGTTTTTATTGCTGAAAAATGCTTCCCAGCGCCTGCTGTACACTTTTTTTATTTTGACTCATAACTTCACAAAGGATGCTTTCCCAGTACATTCTCTTGCTTTTTAGAGTAAAACTATCCCCTTTATGCTAGTTACAGGCAGTGGTTTGAATACCAAAGCTTTGGTTGGACTTTTACAAACATTTGCAGTTTTTATTGCTTAAAAATGCTTCCCAGCGCCTGCTGTACACTTTTTTTATTTTGACTCATAACTTCACAAATGATGCTTTCCAAGTAAATTCTCTTGCATTTAAGAGTAAATCTCTCCCCTTTATACTAGTTACAGGCAGTGGTTTGAATCGCAAAGCTTTGGTTGGAGTTTTACACACATTTGCAGTTTTTATTGCTTAAAAATGCTTCCCAGCGCCTGCTGTACACTTTTTTTATTTTGACTCATAACTTCACAAAGGATGCTTTCCCAGTAAATTCTCTTGCATTTCAGAGTAAAACTCTCCCCTTTATACTAGTTACAGGTTGTGGTTTGAATCCCAAAGCTTTGGTTGGAGTTTTACACAGATTTGCAGTTTTTATGGCTTAAAAATGCTTCCCAGCGCCTGCTGTGCACTTTTTTTATTTTGACTCATAACTTCACAAATGATGCTTTCCAAGTAAATTCTCTTGCATTTAAGAGTAAATCTCTCCCCTTTATACTAGTTAGAGGCAGTGGTTTGAATCCCAAAGCTTTGGTTGGAGTTTTACAAACATTTGCAGTTTTTATGGCTGAAAAATGCTTCCCAGCGCCTGCTGTACACTTTTTTTATTTTGACTCATAACTTCACAAAGGATGCTTTCCAAGTAAATTCTCTTGCATTTAAGAGTAAAACTCTCCCCTTTATACTAGTTACAGGCAGTGGTTTGAATCCCAAAGCTTTGGTTGGAGTTTTACACACATTTGCAGTTTTTATTGCTTAAAAATCCTTCCCAGCGTCTGCTGTACACTTTTTTTATTTTGACTTAGAACTTCACAAACGATGCTTTCCCAGTAAATTCTCTTGCTTTTTAGAGTTAAACTCTCCCCTTTATACTAGTTACAGGTTGTGGTTTGTGAGTTTTACACACATTTGCAGTTTTTATCGCTTAAAAATGCTTCCCAGCGCCTGCTGTACACTTTTTTTGTTTTGACTCATAACTTCACAAAGGATGCTTTCCCAGTAAATTATCTTGCTTTTTAGAGTAAAACTCTCCCCTTTATACTAGTTACAGGCAGTGGTTTGAATCCCAAAGCTTTGGTTGGAGTTTTACACACATTTGCAGTTTTTATTGCTTAAAAATGCTTCCCAGCGTCTGCTGTACACTTTTTTTTTTTTACTCATACCTTCACAAAGGATGCTTTCCCAATTAATTCTCTTGCTTTTTAGAGAAAAACTCTACCCTTTATACTAGTTACAGGCAGTGGTTTGAATCCCAAAGCTTTGGTGGGAGTTTTACACTCATTTGCAGTTTTTATCGCTTAAAAATGCTTACCAGCTCCCTCTTCTGTCCACTTTTTTAATTGTAACTCATAACTTCACTAAGGATGCTTTCCCGGTAAATTCTCTTGCTTTTTAGAGTAAAACTCTCCCCTTTATACAAGTTACAGGTTGTGGTTTGTAAGTTTTACACACATTTACAGTTTTTATTGCTTAAAAATGCCTCCCAGCGCCTGCTGTAGACCTTTTATATTTTGACTCAGAACTTCACAAAGGATGCTTTCCCATGAAATTCTCTTGCTTTTTAGAGTAAAACTCTCCCATTTATACTAGTTACAGACAGTGGTTTGAATCCCAAAGCTTTGGTTGGAGTTTTACACACATTTGCAGTTTTTATGACTTAAAAATGCTCCCCAGCTCCCTCTGCTGTACACTTTTTTTATTTTCACTCATAACTTCACAAAGGATGCTTTCCAAGTAAATTGTCTTGCATTTAAGAGTAAAACTCTCCCCTTTATACTAGTTACAGGCAGTGGTTTGAATCCCAAAGCTTTGGTTGGAGTTTTACACACATTTGCAGTTTTTATTGCTTAAAAATCCTTCCCAGCGTCTGCTGTACACTTTTTTTATTTTGACTCATAACTTCACAAAGGATGCTTTCCCAGTAAATTCTATTGCTTTTTATAATAAAACTCTCCCCTTTATACTTGTTACAGTCAGTGGATTTAATCCCAAAGCTTAGGTTGGAGTTTTACACACATTTGCAGTTTTTATCGCTTAAAAATGCTTCCCAGCGCCTGCTGTACACGGTTTTTATTTTCACTCATAACTTAACAAAGGATAGTTTCCCAGTAAATTCTCCTGCTTTTTAGAGTAAAACTCTCCCATTTATACTAGTTACAGGTTGTGGTTTGAATCCAAAAGCTTTGGTTGGAGTTTTACAAACATTTGCAGTTTTTATTGCTGAAAAATGCTTCCCAGCGCCTGCTGTACACTTTTTTTATTTTGACTCATAACTTCACAAAGGATGCTTTCCAAGTAAATTGTCTTGCATTTAAGAGTAAAACTCTCCCCTTTATACTAGTTACAGGCAGTGGTTTGAATCCCAAAGCTTTGGTTGGAGTTTTACACACATTTGCAGTTTTTATTGCTTAAAAATCCTTCCCAGCGCCTGCTGTACACTTTTTTTATTTTGACTCATAACTTCACAAAGGATGCTTTCCCAGTAAATTCTATTGCTTTTTAGAGTAGAACTCTCCCCTTTATACTAGTTACAGGCCGTGGTTTGAATCCCAAAGCTTTGGTTGGAGTTTTACACAGATTTGCAGTTTTTATGGCTTAAAAATGCTTCCCGGCGCCTGCTGTACACTTTTTTTATTTTCACTCATAACTTCACAAAGGATGATTTCCCAGTAAATTCTCTTGCATTTAAGAGTAAAACTCTCCCCTTTATACTAGTTACAGGCAGTGGTTTGAATCCCAAAGCTTTGGTTGGAGTTTTACACACATTTGCAGTTTTTATTGCTTAAAAATGCTTCCCAGCGCCTGCTGTACACTTTTTTTATTTTGACTCATAACTTAACAAAGGATGCTTTCCCAGTAAATTCTCTTGCATTTTAGAGTAAAGCTCTCCCCTTTATACTAGTTACAGGCAGTGGTTTGAATCCCTAAGCTTTGGTTGGAGTTTTACACATATTTGCAGTTTTTATTGCTTAAAAATGCTTCCCAGCTCCCTTTGCTGTGCACTTTTATTTATTGTAACTCATAACTTCACAAAGGATGATTTCCCAGTAAATTCTCTTGCTTTTTAGAGTAAAACTCTCCCCTTTATACTAGTTACAGGCAGTGGTTTGAATCCCAAAGCTTTGGTTGTAGTTTTACAAACATTTGCAGTTTTTATTGCTTAAAAATGCTCCCCAGCTCCCTCTGCTGTACAATTTTTTTATTGAAACTCATAACTTCACAAAGGATGCTTTCCCAGTGCATTCTCTTGCTTTTTAGAGTAATACTCTCCCCTTTATACTAGTTACAGGCAGTTGTTTGAATTCCAAAGCTTTGGTTGGAGTTTTACACACATTTGCTGTTTTTATTGCTTAAAAATGCTTCCCAGCGCCTGCTGCACACTTTTTTTATTTTGACTCATAACTTCACAAAGGATGCTTTCCCAGTAAATTCTCTTGCTTTTTCGAGTAGAACTCTCCCGTTTATACTAGTTACAGGCAGTGGTTTGAATCCCAAAGCTTTGGTTGGAGTTTTACACACATTTGCTGTTTTTATTGCTTAAAAATGCTTCCCAGCTCCCTCTGCTGTACACTTTTTATATTGTAACTCATAACTTCACAAAGGATGCTTTCCCAGTAAATTCTCTTGCATTTTAGAGTAAAACTCTCCCCTTTATACTATTTACAGGCAATGGTTTGAATCCCAAAGCTTTGGTAGGAGTTTTACACACATTTGCAGTTTTTATTGTTTAAAAATGCTTCCCAGCTCCCTCTGCTGTACACTTTTTTTTATTGTAACTCATAACTTCACAAAGGATGCTTTCCCAGTAAATTCTCTTGCTTTTTAGAGTAAAACTCTCCCTTTTATACTAGTTCCAGGCAGTGGTTTGAATCCCAAAGCTTTGGTTGGAGTTTTACACACATTTGCAGTTTGTTTTGCTTAAAAATGCTTCACAGCTCCCTCTGCTGTACACTTTTTTTATTGTAACTCATAACTTCACAAAGGATGCTTTCCCAATAAATTATCTTGCTCTTGAGAATAAAACTATCCCCTTCATACTACTTACAGGCAGTGGTTTGAATCCCAAAGCTTTGGTTCGAGTTTTCCAAACATTTGCAGTTTTTATTGCTTAAAAATGCTTCCCAGCGCCCTCTGCTGTACACTTTTTTTATTTTGACTCATAACTTCACAAAGATGCTTTCCCAGTAAATTCTCTTGCTTTTTTTAGTAGAACTCTCCCCTTTATACTAGTTACAGGCAGTGGTTTGAATCCCAAAGCTTTGGTTGGAGTTTTACACACATTTGCAGTTTGTTTTGCTTAAAAATGCTTCCCAGCTCCCTCTGCTGTACACTTTTTTTATTGTAACTCATAACTTCACAAAGGATGCTTTGCCAATAAATTATCTTGCTTTTGAGAATAAAACTATCCCCTTCATACTAGTTACAGGCAATGGTTTGAATCCCAAAGCTTTGGTTCGAATTTTCCAAACATTTGCAGTTTTTATTGCTTAAAAATGCTTCCCAGCCCCTGCTGTACACTTTTTTTTTTTTTAACTCATAACTTCACAAAGGATGCTTTCCCAGTTAATTCTCTTGCCTTTTCGAGTAGAACTCTCCCCTTTATACTAGTTACAGGCACTGGTTTGAATCCCAAAGCTTTGGTTGGAGTTTTACACACATTTGCTGTTTTTATTGCTTACAAATGCTTCCCAGCGCCCTCTGCTGTACACTTTCTTTATTGTAACTCATAACTTCACAAAGATGCTTTCCCAGTAAATTCTCTTGCTTGTTTTAGTAAAACTATCCCCTTTATACTAGTTACAGCCAGTGGTTTGAAACCCAAAGCTTTGGTTGGAGTTTTACACACATTTGCTGTTTTTATTGCTTAAAAATGCTTCGCAGCGCCTGCTGTCCACTTTTTTTATTTTGACTAATAACTTCACAAAGATGCTTTCCCAGTAAATTCTCTTGCTTTTTTTAGTAAAACTTTCCCCTTTATACTTGTGACAGGCAGTGGTTTGAATCCCAAAGCTTTGGTTCGAGTTTTACAAACATTTGCAGTTTTTATTGCTTAAAAATGCTTCCCAGCACCTGCTGTACACTTTTTTTATTTTAACTCATAACTTCACAAAGGATGCTTTCCCAGTAAATTATCTTGCCTTTTCGAGTAGAACTCTCCCCTTTATACTAGTTACAGGCACTGGTTTGAATCCCAAAGCTTTGGTTGGAGTTTTACACACATTTGCTTTTTTTTATTGCTTAAAAATGCTTCGCAGCGCCTGCTGTAGACTTTTTTTATTTTCACTTTTAAATTCACAAAGGATGCTTTCCCAGTAAAATCTCTTGCTTTTTAGAATAAAACTCTCCCCTTTATCCGAGTTACAAGCAGTGGTTTGAATCCCAAAGCTTTGGTTGGAGTTTTACACACATTTGCTGTTTTTATTGCTTTAAAATGCTTCCCAGCGCCTGCTGTACACTTTTTTCATTTTCACTTATAACTTCACAAAGGATGCTTTCCCAGTAAAGTCTCTTTATTTTTCGAGTAAAACTCTCCCCTTTATACTAGTTACAGGCAGTGGTTTGAATCCCAAAGCTTTGGTTGGAGTTATACACACATTTGCAGTTTTTATTGCTTAAAAATGCTTCCCAGCTCCCTCTGCTGTACACTTTTTTTATTGTAACTCATAACTTCACAAAGGATGGTTTCCTCGTAAATTCTCTTGCTTTTTAGAATAAAACTCTCCCCTTTATACTAGTTACAGGCAGCGGTTTGAATCCCAAAGCTTTGGTTGGAGTTTTACAAACATTTGCAGTTTTTATTGCTGAAACTTTTTCATTTTGACTCATAACTTCACAAAGGATGCTTTCCAAGTAAATTCTCTTGGATTTTAGAGTAAAACTCTCCCCTTTATACTAGTTACAGGCAGTGGTTTGAATCCCAAAGCTTTGCTTGGAGTTTTACACACGTTTGCAGTTTTTATTGCTGAAAAATGCTTCCCAGCGCCTGCTGTACACTTTTTTTATTTTGACTCATACCTTCACAAAGGATGCTTTCCAAGTAAATTCTCTTGCATTTAAGAGTAAAACTCTCCCCTTTATACTAGTTACAGGCAGTGGTTTGAATCCCAAAGCTTTGGTTGGAGTTTTACACACATTTGCAGTTTTGTATTGCTTAAAAATGCTTCCCAGCTCCCTCTGCTGTACACATTTTTTTATTGTAACTCATAACTTCACAAAGGAGGCTTTCCCAGTAAATTCTCTTGCTTTTTAGAGTAAAACTCTCCCCTTTATACTAGTTACAGGCAGTGGTTTGAATCCCAAAGCTTTGGTTGGAGTTTTACACACATTTGCAGTTTTTATTGCTTAAAAATGCTTCCCAGCGCCTGCTGTACACTTTTTTTATTTTGACTCATAACTTCACAAAGGATGCTTTCCCAGTAAATTCTCTTGCTTTTTAGAGTAGAACTCTCCCCTTTATACTAGTTACAGGCAGTAGTTTGAATCCCAACGCTTTGGTTGGAGTTTTACACACATTTGCTGTTTTTAATCGCTTAAAAATGCTTCCCATCTCCCTCTGCTGAACACTTTTTTTATTTTGACTCATAACTTCACAAAGGATGCTTTCCCAGTAAATTCTCTTGCTTTTTAGAGTAAAACTTTCCCCTGTATACTTGTTCCAGGTTGTGGTTTGTGAGTTTTACACACATTTGCAGTTTTTATCTCTTAAAAATGCTCCCTAGCGCCTGCTGTACACATGTTTTTATTTTGACTCATAACTTCACAAAGGATGCTTTCCCAGTAAATTCTCTTGATTTTTAGAGTAGAACTCTCCCCTTTAAACAATTTACAGGCAGTGGTTTGAATCCCAAAGCTTTGGTTTGAGTTTTACACATATTTGCAGTTTTTATTGCTTAAAAATGCTTCCCAGCTCACTCTGCTGTACACTTTTTACATTTTGACTCAGAACTTCACAAAGGATGCTTTCCCAGTAAATTATCTTCCCTTTTCGAGGAGAACTCTCGCCTTTATACTAGTTTCAGGCAGTGGTTTGAATCCCAAAGCTTTGGTTGGAGTTTTACACACATTTGCTTTTTTTTATTGCTTAAAAATGCTTCGCAGCGCCTGCTGTACACTTTTTTTATTTTCACTTTTAAATTCACAAAGGATGCTTTCCCAGTAAAGTCTCTTGCTTTTTAGAGTAAAACTCTCCCCTTTATCCGAGTTACAAGCAGTGGTTTGAATCCCAAAGCTTTGGTTTGAGTTTTACACACATTTGCTGTATTTATTGCTTTAAAATGCTTCCCAGCGCCTGCTGTACACTTTTTTTATTTTCACTTATAACTTCACAAAGGATGCTTTCCCAGTAAAGTCTCTTTATTTTTCGAGTAAAACTCTCCCCTTTATACTAGTTACAGGCAGTGGTTTGAATCCCAAAGCTTTGGTTGGAGTTTTACACACATTTGCAGTTTTTATCGCTTAAAAATGCTTCCCAGCGCTTTTGTACACTTTCTTTTATTTTGACTCATAACTTCACAAAGGATGCTTTCCCAGTAAATTCTCTTGCTTGTTAGAGTAAAACTCTCCCCTTTATAGTAGTTACAAGTTGTGGTTTTAATTCCAAAGCTTTGGTTGGAATTTTACACACATTTGCAGTTTTTATTGCTTAAAAAATGCTTCCCAGCTCCCTCTGCTGTGCACTTTTTTTTATTGTAACTCATAACTTCACAAAGGATGCTTTCCCAGCAAATTCTCTTGCTTTTTAGAGTAAAACTCTCCCCTTTATACGAATTAGAGGCAGTGGTTTGAATACCAAAGCTTTGGTTGGAGTTTTACACACATTTGCAGTTTTTATTGCTTAAAAATGCTTCCCAGCGCCTGCTGTACACTGTTTTTATTTTGACTCATAACTTCACAAAGGATGCTTTCCCAGTAAAGTCTCTTGTTTTTTAGAGGATAATTCTCCCCTTTATACTAGTTACAGGCAGTGGTTTGAATCCCAAAGCTTTGGTTGGAGTTTTACAAACATTTGCAGTTTTTATTGCTGAAAAATCCTTCCCAGCGCCTGCTGTACACTTTTTTTATTTTGACTCATAACTTCACAAAGGATGCATTCCAAGTTAAGTATCTTGTTTTTTCGAGTAAAACTCTCCCCTTTATTCTAGTTACAGGCAGTGGTTTGAATCCCAAAGCTTTGGTTGGAGTTTACACACATTTGCTGTTTTTTTGCTAAAAAATGCTTCCCAGCTCCCTCTGCTGTACAATTTTTTTGTTGTAACTCATAACTTCACAATGGATGCTTTCCCAAAAATTCTCTTGCATTTTAGAGTAAAACTCTCCCCTTTATACTAGTTACAGGCAGTGATTTGAATCCCAAAGCTTTGGTTGGAGTTTTACAAACATTTGCAGTTTCTATTGCTTCAAAATGCTTCCCAGCGCCACTGTAGACTTTTTTTATTTTGACTCATAACTTCACAAATGATGCTTTCCCAGTAAAGTCTCTTGCTTTTTAGAGTAAACCTCTCCCATTTATACTAGTTACAGGTTGTGGTTTGAATCCAAAAGCTTTGGTTGGAGTTTTACACACATTTGCAGTTTTTATCGCTTAAAAATGCTTCCAGCGCCTGTTGTACACTTTTTTTATTTTGACTCATAACTTCACAAAGGATGCTTTGCCAGTAAATTCTCTTGATTTTTAGAGTAGAACTCTCCCCTTTATATTAGTTACAGGTTGTGGTTTGTGAGTTTTCCACACATTTGCAGTTTTTTTCGCTTAAAAATGCTTCCCAGCGCCGATTGTACACTTATTTTATTTTGACTCATAACTTCACAAAGGATGCTTTCCCAGTAAATTCTCTTGATTTTTAAAGTAGAACTCTCCCCTTTATATTCGTTACAGGCAGTGGTTTGAATCCCAAAGCTTTGGTTTGAGTTTTACACACATTTGCTGTTTTTATTGCTTAAAAATGCTTCACAGCTCCCTTTGCACTACACTTTTTTTATTTTGACTCATAACTTCACAAAGGATGCTTTCCCAGTAAATTCTCTTGCTTTTTAGAGTAAAACTCTCCCCTTTATACTAGTTGCAGGTTGTAGTTTGAACCCTAAAGCTTTGGTTGGAGTTTTACACACATTTGCAGTTTTTATCGCTTAAAAATGCTTCCCAGCACCTGCTGTACACTTTTTTTATTTTGACTCTTTACTTCACAAAGGATGCTTTCCCAGTAAATTCTCTTGATTTTTAGAGTAAAACTCTCCCCTTTATACTAGTTACAGACAGTGGTTTGAATCTCAAAGCTTTGGTTGGAGTTTTACACACATTTGCAGTTTTTATTGCTTAAAAATGCTTCCAAGCGCTTTTGGAATCTTTTTTTATTTTGACTCATAACTTCAAAAAGGATGCTTTCCCAGTAAATTCTCTTGCTTTTTATAGTAAAACTCTCCCCTTTATACTAGTTTCAGGTTGTGGTTTGAATCCCAAAGTTTTGGTTGGAGTTTTACACACATTTGCAGTTTTTATCGCTTAAAAATTCTTCCCAGCGCCTGCTGTACACTTTTTTTATTTTGACTCATAACTTCACAAAGGATGCTTTCACATTAAATTCTCTTGCTTTTTATAATAAAACTCTCCCCTTTATACTTGTTACAGTCAGTGGATTTAATCCCAAAGTTTAGGTTGGAGTTTTACACACATTTGCAGTTTTTATCGCTTAAAAATGCTTCCCAGCGCCTGCTGTACACGTTTTTTATTTTCACTCATAACTTAACAAAGGATGCTTTCCCAGTAAATTCTCCTGCTTTTTAGAGTAAAACTCTCCCATTTATACTAGTTACAGGTTGTGGTTTGAATTCAAAAGCTTTGGTTGGAGTTTTACACACATTTGCTTTTTTTATTGCTTAAAAATGCTACCCAGCTCCCTCTGCTGTACACTTTTTTTTGTAACTCATAACTTCCCAAAGGATTCTTTCCCAGTAAATTCTCTTGATTTTTCGAGTAAAACTCTCCCCTTAATACGAGTTACAGTCAGTGGTTTGAATCCCAAAGCTTTGGTTGGAGTTTTACACACATTTGCTGTTTTTATTGCTGACAAATGCTTCCCAGCGCCTGCTATACACTTTTTTAATTTTCACTCATAACTTAACAAAGTATGCTTTCCCAGTAAGGTTTCTTGCTATTTAGAGAAGAACTCTCCCCTTTATACAAGTGACAGGTAGTGGTTTGAATCCCAAAGCTTTGGTTGGAGTTATCCACACATTTGCTGTTTTTATTGCTTAAAAATGCTCCCCAGCTCCCTCTGCTGTACACTTTTTTTATTATAACTCATAACTTCACAAAGGATGCTTTACCTGTAAATTCTCTTGCTTTTTAGAGTAAAACTCTTCCCTTTATACTAGTTACAGGCAGTGGTTTGAATCCCAAAGCTTTGGTTGGAGTTTTACACACATTTGCTGTTTTTATTGCTGAAAAATGCTTCCCAGCGCCTGCTATACACTTTTTTAATTTTCACTCATAACTTCACAAAGGATGCTTTCTTAGTAAAGTCTCTTGTTTTTTAGAGTAGAACTCTCCCCTTAAAACTAGTTACAGGCAGTGGTTTGACTCCCGAAGCTTTGGTTGGAGTTATCCACACATTTGCAGTTTTTATTGCTTAAAAATGCTTCCCAGCTCCCTCTGCTGTGGACTTTTTTTATTTTGACTCATAACTTCACAAAGGATGCTTTCCAAGAACTTCTCTTGCATTTTAGAGTAAAACTCTCCCCTTTATACGAATTAGAGGCAGTGGTTTGAATACCAAAGCTTTGGTTGGAGTTTTACACACATTTGCAGTTTTTATTGCTTAAAAATGCTTCCCAGCGCCTGCTGTACACTGTTTTTATTTTGACTCATAACTTCACAAAGGATGCTTTCCCAGTAAAGTCTCTTGTTTTTTAGAGGATAATTCTCCCCTTTATACTAGTTACAGGCAGTGGTTTGAATCCCAAAGCTTTGGTTGGAGTTTTACAAACATTTGCAGTTTTTATTGCTGAAAAATCCTTCCCAGCGCCTGCTGTACACTTTTTTTATTTTGACTCATAACTTCACAAAGGATGCATTCCAAGTTAAGTATCTTGTTTTTTCGAGTAAAACTCTCCCCTTTATTCTAGTTACAGGCAGTGGTTTGAATCCCAAAGCTTTGGTTGGAGTTTACACACATTTGCTGTTTTTTTGCTAAAAAATGCTTCCCAGCTCCCTCTGCTGTACAATTTTTTTGTTGTAACTCATAACTTCACAATGGATGCTTTCCCAAAAATTCTCTTGCATTTTAGAGTAAAACTCTCCCCTTTATACTAGTTACAGGCAGTGATTTGAATCCCAAAGCTTTGGTTGGAGTTTTACAAACATTTGCAGTTTCTATTGCTTCAAAATGCTTCCCAGCGCCACTGTAGACTTTTTTTATTTTGACTCATAACTTCACAAATGATGCTTTCCCAGTAAAGTCTCTTGCTTTTTAGAGTAAACCTCTCCCATTTATACTAGTTACAGGTTGTGGTTTGAATCCAAAAGCTTTGGTTGGAGTTTTACACACATTTGCAGTTTTTATCGCTTAAAAATGCTTCCAGCGCCTGTTGTACACTTTTTTTATTTTGACTCATAACTTCACAAAGGATGCTTTGCCAGTAAATTCTCTTGATTTTTAGAGTAGAACTCTCCCCTTTATATTAGTTACAGGTTGTGGTTTGTGAGTTTTCCACACATTTGCAGTTTTTTTCGCTTAAAAATGCTTCCCAGCGCCGATTGTACACTTATTTTATTTTGACTCATAACTTCACAAAGGATGCTTTCCCAGTAAATTCTCTTGATTTTTAAAGTAGAACTCTCCCCTTTATATTCGTTACAGGCAGTGGTTTGAATCCCAAAGCTTTGGTTTGAGTTTTACACACATTTGCTGTTTTTATTGCTTAAAAATGCTTCACAGCTCCCTTTGCACTACACTTTTTTTATTTTGACTCATAACTTCACAAAGGATGCTTTCCCAGTAAATTCTCTTGCTTTTTAGAGTAAAACTCTCCCCTTTATACTAGTTGCAGGTTGTAGTTTGAACCCTAAAGCTTTGGTTGGAGTTTTACACACATTTGCAGTTTTTATCGCTTAAAAATGCTTCCCAGCACCTGCTGTACACTTTTTTTATTTTGACTCTTTACTTCACAAAGGATGCTTTCCCAGTAAATTCTCTTGATTTTTAGAGTAAAACTCTCCCCTTTATACTAGTTACAGACAGTGGTTTGAATCTCAAAGCTTTGGTTGGAGTTTTACACACATTTGCAGTTTTTATTGCTTAAAAATGCTTCCAAGCGCTTTTGGAATCTTTTTTTATTTTGACTCATAACTTCAAAAAGGATGCTTTCCCAGTAAATTCTCTTGCTTTTTATAGTAAAACTCTCCCCTTTATACTAGTTTCAGGTTGTGGTTTGAATCCCAAAGTTTTGGTTGGAGTTTTACACACATTTGCAGTTTTTATCGCTTAAAAATTCTTCCCAGCGCCTGCTGTACACTTTTTTTATTTTGACTCATAACTTCACAAAGGATGCTTTCACATTAAATTCTCTTGCTTTTTATAATAAAACTCTCCCCTTTATACTTGTTACAGTCAGTGGATTTAATCCCAAAGTTTAGGTTGGAGTTTTACACACATTTGCAGTTTTTATCGCTTAAAAATGCTTCCCAGCGCCTGCTGTACACGTTTTTTATTTTCACTCATAACTTAACAAAGGATGCTTTCCCAGTAAATTCTCCTGCTTTTTAGAGTAAAACTCTCCCATTTATACTAGTTACAGGTTGTGGTTTGAATCCAAAAGCTTTGGTTGGAGTTTTACACACATTTGCTTTTTTTATTGCTTAAAAATGCTACCCAGCTCCCTCTGCTGTACACTTTTTTTTGTAACTCATAACTTCCCAAAGGATTCTTTCCCAGTAAATTCTCTTGATTTTTCGAGTAAAACTCTCCCCTTAATACGAGTTACAGTCAGTGGTTTGAATCCCAAAGCTTTGGTTGGAGTTTTACACACATTTGCTGTTTTTATTGCTGACAAATGCTTCCCAGCGCCTGCTATACACTTTTTTAATTTTCACTCATAACTTAACAAAGTATGCTTTCCCAGTAAGGTTTCTTGCTATTTAGAGAAGAACTCTCCCCTTTATACAAGTGACAGGTAGTGGTTTGAATCCCAAAGCTTTGGTTGGAGTTATCCACACATTTGCTGTTTTTATTGCTTAAAAATGCTCCCCAGCTCCCTCTGCTGTACACTTTTTTTATTATAACTCATAACTTCACAAAGGATGCTTTACCTGTAAATTCTCTTGCTTTTTAGAGTAAAACTCTTCCCTTTATACTAGTTACAGGCAGTGGTTTGAATCCCAAAGCTTTGGTTGGAGTTTTACACACATTTGCTGTTTTTATTGCTGAAAAATGCTTCCCAGCGCCTGCTATACACTTTTTTAATTTTCACTCATAACTTCACAAAGGATGCTTTCTTAGTAAAGTCTCTTGTTTTTTAGAGTAGAACTCTCCCCTTAAAACTAGTTACAGGCAGTGGTTTGACTCCCGAAGCTTTGGTTGGAGTTATCCACACATTTGCAGTTTTTATTGCTTAAAAATGCTTCCCAGCTCCCTCTGCTGTGGACTTTTTTTATTTTGACTCATAACTTCACAAAGGATGCTTTCCAAGAACTTCTCTTGCATTTTAGAGTAAAACTCTCCCCTTTATACTAGTTACAGGCCGTGGTTTCTATCCCAAAGCTTTGGTTGGAGTTTTACACACATTTGCAGTTTTTATTGCTTAAAAATGCTTCACAGCTCCCTCTGCTGTACACTTTTTCTTATTGTAACTCATAACTCCACAAAGGATGCTTTCCCAGTAAAGTCTCTTGCATTTTAGAGTAAAAATCTCCCCTTGATACTAGATACAGGCAGTGGTTTGAATCCCAAAGCTTTGGTTCGAGTTTTCCAAACATTTGCAGTTTTTATTGCTTAAAAATGCTTCCCAGCGCCCTCTGCTGTACACTTTTTTTATTTTGACTCATAACTTCACAAAGATGCTTTCCCAGTAAATTCTCTTGCTTTTTTTAGTAGAACTCTCCCCTTTATACTAGTTACAGGCAGTGGTTTGAATCCCAAAGCTTTGGTTGGAGTTTTACACACATTTGCAGTTTGTTTTGCTTAAAAATGCTTCCCAGCTCCCTCTGCTGTACACTTTTTTTATTGTAACTCATAACTTCACAAAGGATGCTTTGCCAATAAATTATCTTGCTTTTGAGAATAAAACTATCCCCTTCATACTAGTTACAGGCAATGGTTTGAATCCCAAAGCTTTGGTTCGAATTTTCCAAACATTTGCAGTTTTTATTGCTTAAAAATGCTTCCCAGCCCCTGCTGTACACTTTTTTTTTTTTTAACTCATAACTTCACAAAGGATGCTTTCCCAGTTAATTCTCTTGCCTTTTCGAGTAGAACTCTCCCCTTTATACTAGTTACAGGCACTGGTTTGAATCCCAAAGCTTTGGTTGGAGTTTTACACACATTTGCTGTTTTTATTGCTTACAAATGCTTCCCAGCGCCCTCTGCTGTACACTTTCTTTATTGTAACTCATAACTTCACAAAGATGCTTTCCCAGTAAATTCTCTTGCTTGTTTTAGTAAAACTATCCCCTTTATACTAGTTACAGCCAGTGGTTTGAATCCCAAAGCTTTGGTTGGAGTTTTACACACATTTGCTGTTTTTATTGCTTAAAAATGCTTCGCAGCGCCTGCTGTCCACTTTTTTTATTTTGACTAATAACTTCACAAAGATGCTTTCCCAGTAAATTCTCTTGCTTTTTTTAGTAAAACTTTCCCCTTTATACTTGTGACAGGCAGTGGTTTGAATCCCAAAGCTTTGGTTCGAGTTTTACAAACATTTGCAGTTTTTATTGCTTAAAAATGCTTCCCAGCACCTGCTGTACACTTTTTTTATTTTAACTCATAACTTCACAAAGGATGCTTTCCCAGTAAATTATCTTGCCTTTTCGAGTAGAACTCTCCCCTTTATACTAGTTACAGGCACTGGTTTGAATCCCAAAGCTTTGGTTGGAGTTTTACACACATTTGCTTTTTTTTATTGCTTAAAAATGCTTCGCAGCGCCTGCTGTAGACTTTTTTTATTTTCACTTTTAAATTCACAAAGGATGCTTTCCCAGTAAAATCTCTTGCTTTTTAGAATAAAACTCTCCCCTTTATCCGAGTTACAAGCAGTGGTTTGAATCCCAAAGCTTTGGTTGGAGTTTTACACACATTTGCTGTTTTTATTGCTTTAAAATGCTTCCCAGCGCCTGCTGTACACTTTTTTCATTTTCACTTATAACTTCACAAAGGATGCTTTCCCAGTAAAGTCTCTTTATTTTTCGAGTAAAACTCTCCCCTTTATACTAGTTACAGGCAGTGGTTTGAATCCCAAAGCTTTGGTTGGAGTTATACACACATTTGCAGTTTTTATTGCTTAAAAATGCTTCCCAGCTCCCTCTGCTGTACACTTTTTTTATTGTAACTCATAACTTCACAAAGGATGGTTTCCTCGTAAATTCTCTTGCTTTTTAGAATAAAACTCTCCCCTTTATACTAGTTACAGGCAGCGGTTTGAATCCCAAAGCTTTGGTTGGAGTTTTACAAACATTTGCAGTTTTTATTGCTGAAACTTTTTCATTTTGACTCATAACTTCACAAAGGATGCTTTCCAAGTAAATTCTCTTGGATTTTAGAGTAAAACTCTCCCCTTTATACTAGTTACAGGCAGTGGTTTGAATCCCAAAGCTTTGCTTGGAGTTTTACACACGTTTGCAGTTTTTATTGCTGAAAAATGCTTCCCAGCGCCTGCTGTACACTTTTTTTATTTTGACTCATACCTTCACAAAGGATGCTTTCCAAGTAAATTCTCTTGCATTTAAGAGTAAAACTCTCCCCTTTATACTAGTTACAGGCAGTGGTTTGAATCCCAAAGCTTTGGTTGGAGTTTTACACACATTTGCAGTTTTGTATTGCTTAAAAATGCTTCCCAGCTCCCTCTGCTGTACACATTTTTTTATTGTAACTCATAACTTCACAAAGGAGGCTTTCCCAGTAAATTCTCTTGCTTTTTAGAGTAAAACTCTCCCCTTTATACTAGTTACAGGCAGTGGTTTGAATCCCAAAGCTTTGGTTGGAGTTTTACACACATTTGCAGTTTTTATTGCTTAAAAATGCTTCCCAGCGCCTGCTGTA
Organism: Phycodurus eques; assembly: GCF_024500275.1. Taxonomy (NCBI): domain Eukaryota; kingdom Metazoa; phylum Chordata; class Actinopteri; order Syngnathiformes; family Syngnathidae; genus Phycodurus; species Phycodurus eques. The sequence continues at coordinate 95,377 of NW_026904089.1, read as the reverse complement.
CACTTTTTTTATTTTGACTCATAACTTCACAAAGGATGCTTTCCCAGTAAATTCTCTTGCTTTTTAGAGTAGAACTCTCCCCTTTATACTAGTTACAGGCAGTAGTTTGAATCCCAACGCTTTGGTTGGAGTTTTACACACATTTGCTGTTTTTAATCGCTTAAAAATGCTTCCCATCTCCCTCTGCTGAACACTTTTTTTATTTTGACTCATAACTTCACAAAGGATGCTTTCCCAGTAAATTCTCTTGCTTTTTAGAGTAAAACTTTCCCCTGTATACTTGTTCCAGGTTGTGGTTTGTGAGTTTTACACACATTTGCAGTTTTTATCTCTTAAAAATGCTCCCTAGCGCCTGCTGTACACATGTTTTTATTTTGACTCATAACTTCACAAAGGATGCTTTCCCAGTAAATTCTCTTGATTTTTAGAGTAGAACTCTCCCCTTTAAACAATTTACAGGCAGTGGTTTGAATCCCAAAGCTTTGGTTTGAGTTTTACACATATTTGCAGTTTTTATTGCTTAAAAATGCTTCCCAGCTCACTCTGCTGTACACTTTTTACATTTTGACTCAGAACTTCACAAAGGATGCTTTCCCAGTAAATTATCTTCCCTTTTCGAGGAGAAATCTCGCCTTTATACTAGTTTCAGGCAGTGGTTTGAATCCCAAAGCTTTGGTTGGAGTTTTACACACATTTGCTTTTTTTTATTGCTTAAAAATGCTTCGCAGCGCCTGCTGTACACTTTTTTTATTTTCACTTTTAAATTCACAAAGGATGCTTTCCCAGTAAAGTCTCTTGCTTTTTAGAGTAAAACTCTCCCCTTTATCCAAGTTACAAGCAGTGGTTTGAATCCCAAAGCTTTGGTTTGAGTTTTACACACATTTGCTGTTTTTATTGCTTTAAAATGCTTCCCAGCGCCTGCTGTACACTTTTTTTATTTTCACTTATAACTTCACAAAGGATGCTTTCCCAGTAAAGTCTCTTTATTTTTCGAGTAAAACTCTCCCCTTTATACTAGTTACAGGCAGTGGTTTGAATCCCAAAGCTTTGGTTGGAGTTTTACACACATTTGCAGTTTTTATCGCTTAAAAATGCTTCCCAGCGCTTTTGTACACTTTCTTTTATTTTGACTCATAACTTCACAAAGGATGCTTTCCCAGTAAATTCTCTTGCTTGTTAGAGTAAAACTCTCCCCTTTATTGTAGTTACAAGTTGTGGTTTTAATTCCAAAGCTTTGGTTGGAATTTTACACACATTTGCAGTTTTTATTGCTTAAAAAATGCTTCCCAGCTCCCTCTGCTGTGCACTTTTTTTTATTGTAACTCATAACTTCACAAAGGATGCTTTCCCAGCAAATTCTCTTGCTTTTTAGAGTAAAACTCTCCCCTTTATACGAATTAGAGGCAGTGGTTTGAATACCAAAGCTTTGGTTGGAGTTTTACACACATTTGCAGTTTTTATTGCTTAAAAATGCTTCCCAGCGCCTGCTGTACACTGTTTTTATTTTGACTCATAACTTCACAAAGGATGCTTTCCCAGTAAAGTCTCTTGTTTTTTAGAGGGTAATTCTCCCCTTTATACTAGTTACAGGCAGTGGTTTGAATCCCAAAGCTTTGGTTGGAGTTTTACAAACATTTGCAGTTTTTATTGCTGAAAAATCCTTCCCAGCGCCTACTGTACACTTTTTTTATTTTGACTCATAACTTCACAAAGGATGCATTCCAAGTTAAGTATCTTGTTTTTTCGAGTAAAACTCTCCCCTTTATTCTAGTTACAGGCAGTGGTTTGAATCCCAAAGCTTTGGTTGGAGTTTACACACATTTGCTGTTTTTTTGCTAAAAAATGCTTCCCAGCTCCCTCTGCTGTACAATTTTTTTGTTGTAACTCATAACTTCACAATGGATGCTTTCCCAAAAATTCTCTTGCATTTTAGAGTAAAACTCTCCCCTTTATACTAGTTACAGGCAGTGATTTGAATCCCAAAGCTTTGGTTGGAGTTTTACAAACATTTGCAGTTTCTATTGCTTCAAAATGCTTCCCAGCGCCACTGTAGACTTTTTTTATTTTGACTCATAACTTCACAAATGATGCTTTCCCAGTAAAGTCTCTTGCTTTTTAGAGTAAACCTCTCCCATTTATACTAGTTACAGGTTGTGGTTTGAATCCAAAAGCTTTGGTTGGAGTTTTACACACATTTGCAGTTTTTATCGCTTAAAAATGCTTCCAGCGCCTGTTGTACACTTTTTTTATTTTGACTCATAACTTCACAAAGGATGCTTTGCCAGTAAATTCTCTTGATTTTTAGAGTAGAACTCTCCCCTTTATATTAGTTACAGGTTGTGGTTTGTGAGTTTTCCACACATTTGCAGTTTTTTTCGCTTAAAAATGCTTCCCAGCGCCGATTGTACACTTATTTTATTTTGACTCATAACTTCACAAAGGATGCTTTCCCAGTAAATTCTCTTGATTTTTAAAGTAGAACTCTCCCCTTTATATTCGTTACAGGCAGTGGTTTGAATCCCAAAGCTTTGGTTTGAGTTTTACACACATTTGCTGTTTTTATTGCTTAAAAATGCTTCACAGCTCCCTTTGCACTACACTTTTTTTATTTTGACTCATAACTTCACAAAGGATGCTTTCCCAGTAAATTCTCTTGCTTTTTAGAGTAAAACTCTCCCCTTTATACTAGTTGCAGGTTGTAGTTTGAACCCTAAAGCTTTGGTTGGAGTTTTACACACATTTGCAGTTTTTATCGCTTAAAAATGCTTCCCAGCACCTGCTGTACACTTTTTTTATTTTGACTCTTTACTTCACAAAGGATGCTTTCCCAGTAAATTCTCTTGATTTTTAGAGTAAAACTCTCCCCTTTATACTAGTTACAGACAGTGGTTTGAATCTCAAAGCTTTGGTTGGAGTTTTACACACATTTGCAGTTTTTATTGCTTAAAAATGCTTCCAAGCGCTTTTGGAATCTTTTTTTATTTTGACTCATAACTTCAAAAAGGATGCTTTCCCAGTAAATTCTCTTGCTTTTTATAGTAAAACTCTCCCCTTTATACTAGTTTCAGGTTGTGGTTTGAATCCCAAAGTTTTGGTTGGAGTTTTACACACATTTGCAGTTTTTATCGCTTAAAAATTCTTCCCAGCGCCTGCTGTACACTTTTTTTATTTTGACTCATAACTTCACAAAGGATGCTTTCACATTAAATTCTCTTGCTTTTTATAATAAAACTCTCCCCTTTATACTTGTTACAGTCAGTGGATTTAATCCCAAAGTTTAGGTTGGAGTTTTACACACATTTGCAGTTTTTATCGCTTAAAAATGCTTCCCAGCGCCTGCTGTACACGTTTTTTATTTTCACTCATAACTTAACAAAGGATGCTTTCCCAGTAAATTCTCCTGCTTTTTAGAGTAAAACTCTCCCATTTATACTAGTTACAGGTTGTGGTTTGAATCCAAAAGCTTTGGTTGGAGTTTTACACACATTTGCTTTTTTTATTGCTTAAAAATGCTACCCAGCTCCCTCTGCTGTACACTTTTTTTTGTAACTCATAACTTCCCAAAGGATTCTTTCCCAGTAAATTCTCTTGATTTTTCGAGTAAAACTCTCCCCTTAATACGAGTTACAGTCAGTGGTTTGAATCCCAAAGCTTTGGTTGGAGTTTTACACACATTTGCTGTTTTTATTGCTGACAAATGCTTCCCAGCGCCTGCTATACACTTTTTTAATTTTCACTCATAACTTAACAAAGTATGCTTTCCCAGTAAGGTTTCTTGCTATTTAGAGAAGAACTCTCCCCTTTATACAAGTGACAGGTAGTGGTTTGAATCCCAAAGCTTTGGTTGGAGTTATCCACACATTTGCTGTTTTTATTGCTTAAAAATGCTCCCCAGCTCCCTCTGCTGTACACTTTTTTTATTATAACTCATAACTTCACAAAGGATGCTTTACCTGTAAATTCTCTTGCTTTTTAGAGTAAAACTCTTCCCTTTATACTAGTTACAGGCAGTGGTTTGAATCCCAAAGCTTTGGTTGGAGTTTTACACACATTTGCTGTTTTTATTGCTGAAAAATGCTTCCCAGCGCCTGCTATACACTTTTTTAATTTTCACTCATAACTTCACAAAGGATGCTTTCTTAGTAAAGTCTCTTGTTTTTTAGAGTAGAACTCTCCCCTTAAAACTAGTTACAGGCAGTGGTTTGACTCCCGAAGCTTTGGTTGGAGTTATCCACACATTTGCAGTTTTTATTGCTTAAAAATGCTTCCCAGCTCCCTCTGCTGTGGACTTTTTTTATTTTGACTCATAACTTCACAAAGGATGCTTTCCAAGAACTTCTCTTGCATTTTAGAGTAAAACTCTCCCCTTTATACTAGTTACAGGCCGTGGTTTCTATCCCAAAGCTTTGGTTGGAGTTTTACACACATTTGCAGTTTTTATTGCTTAAAAATGCTTCACAGCTCCCTCTGCTGTACACTTTTTCTTATTGTAACTCATAACTCCACAAAGGATGCTTTCCCAGTAAAGTCTCTTGCATTTTAGAGTAAAAATCTCCCCTTGATACTAGATACAGGCAGTGGTTTGAATCCCAAAGCTTTGGTTGGAGTTTTACAAACATTTGCAGTTTTTATTGCTGAAAAATGCCTCCCAGCGCCTGCTGTACACTTTTTTTATTTTGACTCATAACTTCACAAAGGATGCTTTCCAAGTAAATTCTCTTGTATTTTAGAGTAAAACTCTCCCCTTTATATTAGTTACAGGCAGTGGTTTGAATCCCAAAGCTTTGGTTGTAGTTTTACACACATTTGCTGTTTTTATTGCTTAAAAATGCTACCCAGCTCCCTCTGCTGTACACTTTTTTTTTGTAACTCATAACTTCCCAAAGGATTCTTTCCCAGTAAAGTCTCTTGCTTTTTAGAGAAGAACTCTCCCCTTTATACTAGTTGCAGGTTGTGGTTTGAATCCCGAAGTTTTGGTTGGCGTTTTACACACATTTGCAGTTTTTATCGCTTAAAAATTCTTCCCAGCGCCTGCTGTACACTTTTTTTATTTTGACTCATAACTTCACAAAGGATGCTTTCGCATTAAATTCTCTTGCTTTTTATAATAAAAATCTCCCCTTTATACTTGTTACAGTCAGTGGATTTAATCCCAAAGCTTAGGTTGGAGTTTTACACACATTTGCAGTTTTTATCGCTTAAAAATGCTTCCCAGCGCCTGCTGTATACGTTTTTTATTTTCACTCATAGCTTCACAAAGGATGCTTTCCCAGTAAATTCTCCTGCTTTTTAGAGTAAAACTCTCCCATTTATACTAGTTACAGGTTGTGGTTTGAATCCAAAAGCTTTGGTTGGAGTTTTACACACATTTGCAGTTTTTATTGCTTAAAAATGCTTCCCAGCGCCTGTTGTACACTTTTTTTATTTTGACTCATAACTTCACAAAGGATGCTTTCCCAGTAAATTCTCTTGATTTTTAGAGTAGAACTCTCCCCTTTATATTCGTTACAGGCAGTGGTTTGTATCCCAAAGCTTTGGTTTGAGTTTTACACACATTTGCTGTTTTTATTGCTTAAAAATGCTCCCCAACAACCTCTGCTGTACAGTTTTTTTTTTATTGTAACTCATAACTTCACAAAGGATGCTTTCCAAGTAAATTCTCTTGCATTTAAGAGTAAATCTCTCCCCTTTATACAAGTGACAGGTAGTGGTTTGAATCCCAAAGCTTTGGTTGGAGTTATCCACACATTTGCTGTTTTTATTGCTTAAAAATGCTCCCCAGCTCCCTCTGCTGTACACTTTTTTTTATTATAACTCATAACTTCACAAAGGATGCTTTACCTGTAAATTCTCTTGCTTTCTAGAGTAAAATTATTCCCTTCATACTAGTTACAGGCAGTGGTTTGAATCCCAAAGCTTTGGTTGGAGTTTTACACACATTTGCTGTTTTTATTGCTGACAAATGCTTCCCAGCGCCTGCTATACACTTTTTTAATTTTCACTCATAACTTCACAAAGGATGCTTTCTTAGTAAAGTCTCTTGTTTTTTAGAGTAGAACTCTCCCCTTAAAACTAGTTACAGGCAGTGGTTTGACTCCCAAAGCTTTGGTTGGAGTTATCCACACATTTGCAGTTTTTATTGCTTAAAAATGCTTCCCAGCTCCCTCTGCTGTGGACTTTTTTTATTTTGACTCATAACTTCACAAAGGATGCTTTCCAAGTAAATTCTCTTGCATTTTAGAGTAAAACTCTCCCCTTTATACTAGTTACAGGCCGTGGTTTCTATCCCAAAGCTTTGGTTGGAGTTTTACACACATTTGCAGTTTTTATTGCTTAAAAATGCTTCACAGCTCCCTCTGCTGTACACTTTTTTTTATTGTAACTCATAACTCCACAAAGGATGCTTTCCCAGTAAAGTCTCTTGCATTTTAGAGTAAAAATCTCCCCTTGATACTAGATACAGGCAGTGGTTTGAATCCCAAAGCTTTGGTTGGAGTTTTACAAACATTTGCAGTTTTTATTGCTGAAAAATGCCTCCCAGCGCCTGCTGTACACTTTTTTTATTTTGACTCATAACTTCACAAAGGATGCTTTCCAAGTAAATTCTCTTGTATTTTAGAGTAAAACTCTCCCCTTTATACTAGTTACAGGCAGTGGTTTGCATCCCAAAGCTTTGGTTGTAGTTTTACACACATTTGCTGTTTTTATTGCTTAAAAATGCTACCCAGCTCCCTCTGCTGTACACTTTTTTTTTGTAACTCATAACTTCCCAAAGGATTCTTTCCCAGTAAAGTCTCTTGCTTTTTAGAGAAGAACTCTCCCCTTTATACGAGTTACAGGCAGTGGTTTGAATCCCAAAGCTTTGGCTGGAGTTTTACACACATTAGCAGTTTTTATTGCTTAAAAATGCTTCCCAGCTCCCTCTGCTCGACACATTTTTTATTGTAACTCATAACTTCACAAAGGATGCTTACCCAGGAAAGTCTCTTTCTTTTTAGAGTTGAACTCTCCCCTTTATACTAGTTACAGGTTGTGGTTTGAATCCCAATGCTTTAGTTGGAGTTTTACACACATTTGCAGTTTTTATCGCTTAAAAATGCTTCCCAGCGCCTGCTGTAAACTTTTTTTATTTTGACTCATAACTTCACAAAGGATGATTTCCCAGTAAATTCTGTTGCATTTTAGAGTAAAACTCTCCCCTTTATACGAGTTACAGGCAGTGGTTTGAATCCCAAAGCTGTGGTTGGAGTTTTACACACATTTGCTGTTTTTTTGCTTAAAAAGGCTTCCCAGCTCCCTCTGCTGTACACTTTTTTTATTGGAACTCATAACTTCACAAAGGATGATTTCCCAGTAAATTCTATTGCATTTTAGAGTAAAACTCTCCCCTTTATACGAGTTACAGGCAGTGGTTTAAATCCCAAAGCTTTGGTTGGAGTTTTACACACATTTGCTGATTTTATTGCTTAAAAATGCTTCCCCGCGCCTGCTGTACTCTTTTTTTTATTTTGACTCATAACTTCAAAAAGGATGCTTTCCAAGTTAATTATCTTGCATTTTAGAGTAAAACTTTCCTCTTTATACTAGGTACAGGCAGTGGTTTGAATCCCAAAGCTTTGTTTGGAGTTTTACACACATTTGCTGTTTTTATTGCTTAAAAATGCTACCCAGCTCCCTCTGCTGTACACTTTTTTTTGTAACTCATAACTTCCCAAAGGATTCTTTCCAAGTAAATTCTCTTGCTTTTTCGAGTAAAACTCTCCCCTTTATACGAGTTACAGGCAGTGGTTTGAATCCCAAAGCTTTGGTTGGAGTTTTACACACATTTGTAGTTTTTATTGCTTAAAAATGCTTCCCAGCGCCTGCTGTACACTTTTTTTATTTTGACTCATAACTTCACAAAGGATGCTTTCCCAATAAAGTCTCTTGCTTTTTAGAGTAGAACTCTCCCCTTTATACTAGTTACAGGCAGTCGTTTGAATCCCAAAGCTTTGGTTGGAGTTTTACACACATTTGCAGTTTGTATTGCTTAAAAATGCTTCCCAGCGCCTGCTGTGCACTTTCTTTATTTTTACTCATAACTTCACAAAGGATGCTTTCCCAGTAAAGTCTCTTGCATTTTAGAGTAAAACTCTCCCCTTTATACTAGTTACAGGCAGTGGTTTGAATCCCAAAGCTTTGGTTGGAGTTTGACACACATTTGCTTTTTTTATTGCTTAAAAATGCTTCCCAGCGCCTGCTGTACACTTTTTTTTATTTTCATACATAACTTCACAAAGGATGCTTTCCCAGTAAAGTCGCTTGTTTTTTAGAGTAGAACTCTCCCCTTTATACTAGTTACAGGCAGTGGTTTGAATCCCAAAGCTTTGGTTGGAGTTTTACACACATTTGCAGTTTTTATTGCTTAAAAATGCTTCCCAGCGCCTGCTGTACACATTTTTTATTTTGACTCATATCTTCACAAAGGATGCTTTCCCAGTAAAGTCTATTGTTTTTGAGAGAAGAACTCTCCCCTTTATACTAGTTACAGGCAGTGGTTTGAATCCCAAAGCTTTGCTTGGAGTTTTCCACACATTTGCAGTTTTTATTGCTTAAAAATGCTTCCCAGCTACCTCTGCTTGACACTTTTTCTATTGTAACTCATAACTTCACAAAGGATGCTTTCCCAGTAACTTCTCTTGCTTTTTAGAGTAAAACTAACCCCTTTAAACTAGTTACAGGCAGTGGTTTGAATCCCAAAGCTTTGGTTGGAGTTTTACACACATTTGCTTTTTTTATTGCTTAAAAAATGCTTCCCAGCGGCTGCTGTCCACTTTTTTTTTTTTCACTCATAACTTCACAAAGGATGCTTTCCAAGTAAATTCTCTTGCATTTTAGAGTAAAATTCTCCCCTTTATACTAGTTACAGGCAGTGGTTTGAATCCCGAAGCTTTGGTTGGAGTTTTACACACATTTGCAGTTTTTATTGCTTAAAAATACTTCCCAACTCCCTCTGCTGGACACTTTTTTTTAATTTTCACTCATAACTTTACAAAGCATGCTTTCCCAGTAAGGTCTCTTGCTTTTGAGTGTAGAACTCTCCCCTTTATACTAGTTACAGGCAGTGGTTTGAATCCCAAAGCTTTGGTTGGAGTTTTACAAACATTTGCAGTTTTTATTGCTTAAAAATGCTTCGCAGCTCCCTCTGCTGTCCACTTTTATTTATTGTAACTCATAACTTCACAAAGGATGCTTTCCCAGTGAAGTCTCTTGCTTTTTAGTGTAAAACTCTCCCCTGTATACTAGTTACAGGCAGTGGTTTGAATCCCAAAGCTTTGGTTGGAGTTTTACAAACATTTGCTGTTTTTATTACTTAAAAATGCTCCCCAGCTCCCTCTGCTGTACACTTTTTTTATTGTAACTCATAACTTCACAAAGGATGCTTTCCAAGTAAATTCTCTTGTATTTTCAAGTAAAACTCTCCCCTTTATACTAGTTACAGGGAGTGGTTTGAATCCCAAAGCTTTGGTTCGAGTTTTAACACACATTTGCTGTTTTTTTTTTTTGCTTAAAAATGCTTCCCAGCTCCATCTGCTGTACACTCTTTTTATTGTAACTCATAACTTCCCAAAGGATGCTTTCCCAGTAAAGTCTCTTGTTTTTTAGTGTATAACTCTCCCCGTAAAACTAGTTACAGGCAGTGGTTTGAATCCCAAAGCTTTGGTTGGAGTTTTACACACATTTCCAGTTTTTATTGCTTAAAAATGCTTCCCAGCTCCCTCTGCTGTACACTTTTTTTTATTGTAACTCATAACTTCACAAAGGATGCTTTCCCAGTAAAGTCTCTTGTTTTTTAGTGTATAACTCTCCCCGTAAAACTAGTTACAGGCAGTGGTTTGAATCCCAAAGCTTTGGTTGGAGTTTTACACACATTTGCTGTTTTTATTGCTTAAAAATGCTTCCCAGCGCCTGCTTTACACGTTTTTTATTTTGACTCGTAACTTCACAAAGGATGATTTCCCAGTACATTCTCTTGTTTTTTACAGTATAACTCTCCCCGTTATACTAGTTACAGGCAGTGGTTTGAATCCCAAAGCTTTGGTTGGAATTTTACACACATTTGCTGTTTTTATTGCTTAAAAATGCTTCCCAGCGCCTGCTGTACACTTTTTTTATTTTGACTCATAACTTCACAAAGGATGCTTTCCCAGTAAATTCTCTTGCCTTTTCGAGTATAATTCTCCCCTTTATACTAGTTACAGGCACTGATTTGAATCCCAAAGCTTTGGTTGGAGTTTTACACACATTTGCTGTTTTTATTGCTTTAAAATGCTTCCCAGCGCCTGCTGTACACTTTTTTTATTTTCACTTATAACTTCAAAAAGGATGCTTTCCCAGTAAAGTCTCTTGATTTTTCGAGAAAAACTCTCCCCTTTATACTAGTTACAGGCAGTGGTTTGAATCCCAAAGCTTTGGTTGGAGTTTTACAAACATTTGCTGTTTTTATTACTTAAAAATGCTCCCCAGCTCCCTCTGCTGTACACTTTTTTTATTGTAACTCATAACTTCACAAAGGATGCTTTCCAAGTAAATTCTCTTGTATTTTCAAGTAAAACTCTCCCCTTTATACTAGTTACAGGCAGTGGTTTGAATCCCAAAGCTTTGGTTGGAGTTTTACACACATTTGCAGTTTTTATTGCTTAAAAATGCTTCCCAGCGCCTGCTGTAGAATTTTATTTATTTTGACTCATAACTTCACAAAGGATGGTTTCCCAGTAAATTCTCTTGCTTTTTAGCGTAAAACTCTCCCCTTGATACTAGTTACAGGGAGTGGTTTGAATCCCAAAGCTTTGGTTCGAGTTTTAACACACATTTGCTGTTTTTTTTTTTTGCTTAAAAATGCTTCCCAGCTCCATCTGCTGTACACTCCTTTTATTGTAACTCATAACTTCCCAAAGGATGCTTTCCCAGTAAAGTCTCTTGCTTTTTAGAGTAGAACTCTCCCCTTGATACTAGTTACAGGCAGTGGTTTGAATCCCAAAGCTTTGGTTGGAGTTTTACACACATTTCCAGTTTTTATTGCTTAAAAATGCTTCCCAGCTCCCTCTGCTGTACACTTTTTTTTATTGTAACTCATAACTTCACAAAGGATGCTTTCCCAGTAAAGTCTCTTGTTTTTTAGTGTATAACTCTCCCCGTAAAACTAGTTACAGGCAGTGGTTTGAATCCCAAAGCTTTGGTTGGAGTTTTACACACATTTGCTGTTTTTATTGCTTAAAAATGCTTCCCAGCGCCTGCTTTACACGTTTTTTATTTTGACTCGTAACTTCACAAAGGATGATTTCCCAGTACATTCTCTTGTTTTTTACAGTATAACTCTCCCCGTTATACTAGTTACAGGCAGTGGTTTGAATCCCAAAGCTTTGGTTGGAATTTTACACACATTTGCTGTTTTTATTGCTTAAAAATGCTTCCCAGCGCCTGCTGTACACTTTTTTTATTTTGACTCATAACTTCACAAAGGATGCTTTCCCAGTAAATTCTCTTGCCTTTTCGAGTAGAATTCTCCCCTTTATACTAGTTACAGGCACTGATTTGAATCCCAAAGCTTTGGTTGGAGTTTTACACACATTTGCTGTTTTTATTGCTTTAAAATGCTTCCCAGCGCCTGCTGTACACTTTTTTTATTTTCACTTATAACTTCAAAAAGGATGCTTTCCCAGTAAAGTCTCTTGATTTTTCGAGAAAAACTCTCCCCTTTATACTAGTTACAGGCAGTGGTTTGAATCCCAAAGCTTTGGTTGGAGTTTTACACACATTTGCTGTTTTTATTGCTTAAAAATGCTTCCCAGCGCCTGCTGTACAATTGTTTTATTTGGACTCATAACTTCACAAAGGATGCTTTCCAAGTAAATTCTCTTGTATTTTAGAGTAAAACTCTCCCCTGTATACTAGTTACAGGCAGTGGTTTGAATCCCAAAGCTTTGGTTGGAATTTTACACACATTTGCTCTTTTTATTGCTTAAAAATGCTTCCCAGCGCCTGCTGTACACGTTTTTTATTTTGACTCGTAACTTCACAAAGGATGATTTCCAAGTACATTCTCTTGCTTTTTAGAGTAAAACTCTCCCCTTTATACCAGTTACAGGCAGTGGTTTGAATCCCAAAGCTTTGGTTGGAGTTTTACAAACATTTGCAGTTTTTATTGCTGAAACTCTTTCATTTTGACTCATAACTTCACAAAGTATGATTTCCCAGTACATTCTCTTGCTTTTTAGAGTAAAACTCTCCCCTTTATACTAGTTACAGGCAGTGGTTTGAATCCCAAAGCTTTGGTTGGAGTTTTACACACATTTGCTGTTTTTATTACTTAAAAATGCTTCCCAGCGCCTGCTGTACACGTTTTTTTATTTTGACTCATAACTTCACAAAGGATGCTTTCCCAGTACATTCTCTTGCTTTTTAGAGCAAAACACTCCCCTTTATACTAGTTACAGGCAGTGGTTTGAATCCCAAAGCTTTGGTTGGAGTTTTACAAACATTTGCTGTTTTTATTACTTAAAAATGCTCCCCAGCTCCCTCTACTGTAGACATTTTTTATTTTGACTCATAACTTCACAAAGGATGCTTTCCAAGTAGATTCTCTTGCTTTTTCGAGTAAAACTCTCCCCTTTATATTAATTACAGGCAGTGGTTTGAATCCCAAAAAATTGGTAGGAGTCTTACACACATTTGCAGTTTTTATTGCTTAAAAATGCTTCCCAGCGCCTGCTGTACACATTTTTTTATTTTCACTCATAACTTCAGAAAGGATGCTTTCCCAGTACATTCTCTTGCTTTTTAGAGTAAAACTCTCCCCTTGATACTAGTTACAGGCAGTGGTTTGAATTCCAAAGCTTTGGTTGGAGTTTTACACACATTTGCTGTTTTTATTGCTTAAAAATGCTTCCAAGCGCCTGCTGTACACTTTTTTTATTTTGACTCATACCTTCACAAAGGATGATTTCCAAGTAAATTCTCTTGTATTTTAGAGTAAAACTCTCCCCGTTATACTAGTTACAGGCAGTGGTTTGAATCCCAAAGCTTTGGTTGGAGTTTTACACACATTTGCTATTTTTATTACTTAAAAATGCTCCCCAGCTCCCTCTGCTGTACACTTTTTTTATTGTAAATCATAACTTCACAAAGGATGCTTTCCAAGTAAATTCTCTTGCATTTTCAAGTAAAACTCTCCCCTTGATACTAGTTACAGGCAGTGGTTTGAATCCCAAAGCTTTGGTTGGAATTTTACACACATTTGCTGTTTTTATTGCTTAAAAATGCTTCCCAGCGCCTGCTGTACACTTTTTTTATTTTGACTCATAACTTCACAAAGTATGCTTCCCAAGTAAATTCTCTTGAATTTTAGAGTAAAACTCTCCCCTTTATACTAGTTACAGGGAGTGGTTTGAATCCCAAAGCTTTGGTTGGAGTTTTACAAACATTTGCAGTTTTTATTGCTGAAACTTTTTCATTTTGACTCATAACTTCACAAAGGATGCTTTCCCAGTAAAGTCTTTTGATTTTTCGAGTAAAACTATCCCCTTTATACTAGTTACAGGCAGTGGTTTGAATCCCAAAGCTTTGGTTGGAGTTTTACACACATTTGCTGTTTTTATTGCTTAAAAATGCTTCCCAGCGCCTGCTGTACACTTTTTTTATTTTGACTCATAACTTCCCAAAGGATGCTTTCCCAGTACATTCTCTTGCTTTTTAGAGTAAAACTCTCCCCTTTATACTAGTTACAGGCAGTGGTTTGAATCCCAAAGCTTTGGTTGGAGTTTTACACACATTTGCTGTTTTTATTGCTTAAAAATGCTTCCCAGCGCCTGCTGTACACTTTTTTTTATTTTGACTCATAACTTCACAAAGGATGCTTTCCCAGTACATTCTCTTGCTTTTTAGAGCAAAACTCTCCCCTTTATACTAGTTACAGGCAGTGGTTTGAATCCCAAAGCTTTGGTTGGAGTTTTACAAACATTTGCTGTTTTTATTACTTAAAAATGCTCCCCAGCTCCCTCTGCTGTAGACATTTTTTATTTTGACTCATAACTTCACAAAGGATGCTTTCCAAGTAGATTCTCTTGCTTTTTCGAGTAAAACTCTCCCCTTTATATTAATTACAGGCAGTGGTTTGAATCCCAATAATTTGGTTGGAGTTTTACACACATTTGCAGTTTTTATTGCTTAAAAATGCTTCCCAGCGCCTGCTGTACACATTTTTTTATTTTCACTCATAACTTCAGAAAGGATGCTTTCCCAGTAAAGTCTCTTGCTTTTGAGAGTAAAACTCTCCCCTTTATACTAGTTACAGGTTGTGGTTTGTGAGTTTTACACACATTTGCAGTTTTTATCGCTTAAAAATGCTTCCCAGCGCCTGCTGTACACTTTTTTTTATTTTGACTCATAACTTCACAAAGGATGCTTTCCCATTAAATTCTCTTGCTTTTTCGAGTTGAACTCTCCCCTTTATACTAGTTACAGGCAGTGGTTTGAATCCCAAAGCTTTGGTTGGAGTTTTACACACATTTGCTGTTTTTATTGCTGAAAAATGCTTCCCAGCGCCTGCTATACACTTTTTTAATTTTCACTCATAACTTCACAAAGGATGCTTTCTTAGTAAAGTCTCTTGTTTTTTAGAGTAGAACTCTCCCCTTAAAACTAGTTACAGGCAGTGGTTTGACTCCCAAAGCTTTGGTTGGAGTTATCCACACATTTGCAGTTTTTATTGCTTAAAAATGCTTCCCAGCTCCCTCTGCTGTGGACTTTTTTTATTTTGATTCATAACTTCACAAAGGATGCTTTCCAAGAACTTCTCTTGCATTTTAGAGTAAAACTCTCCCCTTTATACTAGTTACAGGCCGTGGTTTCTATCCCAAAGCTTTGGTTGGAGTTTTACACACATTTGCAGTTTTTATTGCTGAAAAATGCCTCCCAGCGCCTGCTGTAAACTTTTTTTATTTTGACTCATAACTTCACAAAGGATGCTTTCCAAGTAAATTCTCTTGTATTTTAGAGTAAAACTCTCCCCTTTATACTAGTTACAGGCAGTGGTTTGAATCCCAAAGCTTTGGTTGTAGTTTTACACACATTTGCTGTTTTTATTGCTTAAAAATGCTACCCAGCTCCCTCTGCTGTACACTTTTTTTTTGTAACTCATAACTTCCCAAAGGATTCTTTCCCAGTAAAGTCTCTTCCTTTTTAGAGAAGAACTCTCCCCTTTATACGAGTTACAGGCAGTGGTTTGAATCCCAAAGCTTTGGCTGGAGTTTTACACACATTAGCAGTTTTTATTGCTTAAAAATGCTTCCCAGCTCCCTCTGCTCGACACATTTTTTATTGTAACTCATAACTTCACAAAGGATGCTTACCCAGGAAAGTCTCTTTCTTTTTAGAGTTGAACTCTCCCCTTTATACTAGGTACAGTCAGTGGTTTGAATCCCAAAGCTTTGGTTGGAATTTTACACACATTTGCAGTTTTTATTGCTTAAAAATGCTTCCCAGCTCCCTCTGCTTGACACTTTTTTGATTGTGACTCATAACTTCACAAAGGATGCATTCCCATTAAAATATTTTTGCTTTTTAGAGTAAAACTCTCCCCTTTATACTAGTTACAGGTTGTGGTTTGAATCCCAATGCTTTAGTTGGAGTTTTACACACATTTGCAGTTTTTATCGCTTAAAAATGCTTCCCAGCGCCTGCTGTAAACTTTTTTTATTTTGACTCATAACTTCACAAAGGATGATTTCCCAGTAAATTCTGTTGCATTTTAGAGTAAAACTCTCCCCTTTATACGAGTTACAGGCAGTGGTTTGAATCCCAAAGCTTTGGTTGGAGTTTTACACACATTTGCTGTTTTTTTGCTTAAAAAGGCTTCCCAGCTCCCTCTGCTGTACACTTTTTTTATTGGAACTCATAACTTCACAAAGGATGATTTCCCAGTAAATTCTATTGCATTTTAGAGTAAAACTCTCCCCTTTATACGAGTTACAGGCAGTGGTTTAAATCCCAAAGCTTTGGTTGGAGTTTTACACACATTTGCTGATTTTATTGCTTAAAAATGCTTCCCCGCGCCTGCTGTACTCTTTTTTTTATTTTGACTCATAACTTCAAAAAGTATGCTTTCCAAGTTAATTATCTTGCATTTTAGAGTAAAACTTTCCTCTTTATACTAGGTACAGGCAGTGGTTTGAATCCCAAAGCTTTGTTTGGAGTTTTACACACATTTGCTGTTTTGATTGCTTAAAAATGCTACCCAGCTCCCTCTGCTGTACACTTTTTTTTGTAACTCATAACTTCCCAAAGGATTCTTTCCCAGTAAATTCTGTTGCTTTTTCGAGTAAAACTCTCCCCTTTATACGAGTTACAGGCAGTGGTTTGAATCCCAAAGCTTTGGTTGGAGTTTTACACACATTTGTAGTTTTTATTGCTTAAAAATGCTTCCCAGCGCCTGCTGTACACTTTTTTTATTTTGACTCATAACTTCACAAAGGATGCTTTCCCAATAAAGTCTCTTGCTTTTTAGAGTAGAACTCTCCCCTTTATACTAGTTACAGGCAGTGGTTTGAATCCCAAAGCTTTGGTTGGAGTTTTACAAACATTTGCAGTTTTTATTGCTTAAAAATGCTTCCCAGCGCCTGTTGTAAACTTTGTTTATTTTGACTTATAACTTCACAAAGGATGCTTTCCCAGTTAATTCTCTTGCTTTTTAGTGTAAAACTCTCCCCTTTATACTAGTTACAGGCAGTGGTTTGAATCCCGAAGCTTTGGTTGGAGTTTTACACAACTTTGCAGTTTTTATCGCTTAAAAATGCTTCCCAGCGCCTGCTGTACACTTTTTTTATTTTCACTCATAACTTCACAAAGCATGCTTTCCCAGTAAGGTCTCTTGCTTTTGAGAGTAGAACTCTCCCCTTTATACTAGTTACAGGCAGTGGTTTGAATCCCAAAGCTTTGGTTGGAGTTTTACAAACATTTGCAGTTTGTATTGCTTAAAAATGCTTCCCAGCTCCCTCTGCTGTCCACTTTTATTTATTGTAACTCATAACTTCACAAAGGATGCTTTCCCAGTGAAGTCTCTTGCTTTTTAGTGTAAAACTCTCCCCTGTATACTAGTTACAGGCAGTGGTTTGAATCCCAAAGCTTTGGTTGGAGTTTTACAAACATTTGCTGTTTTTATTACTTAAAAATGCTCCCCAGCTCCCTCTGCTGTACACTTTTTTTATTGTAACTCATATCTTCACAAAGGATGCTTTCCAAATAAATTCTCTTGTATTTTCAAGTAAAACTCTCCCCTTTATACTAGTTACAGGCAGTGGTTTGAATCCCAAAGCTTTTGTTGGAGTTTTACACACATTTGCTGTTTTTATCGCTTAAAAATGCTTCCCAGCGCCTGCTGTACACTTTTTTTATTTTGACTCAAAACTTCACAAAGGATGCTTTCCCAGTAAATTCTCTTGCTTTTTAGAGAAGAACTCTCCCCTTGATAGTAGTTACAGGCAGTGGTTTGAATCCCAAAGCTTTGGTTGGAGTTTTACACACATTTGCTGTTTTTATTGCTTAAAAATGCTTCCCAGCGCCTGCAGTACACTTTTTTTTATTTTGACTCATAACTTCACAAAGGATGCTTTCCCAGTACATTCTCTTGCTTTTTAGAGCAAAACTCTCCCCTTTATATTAGTTACAGGCAGTGGTTTGAATCCCAAAGCTTTGGTTGGAGTTTTACAAACATTTGCTGTTTTTATTACTTAAAAATGCTCCCCAGCTCCCTCTGCTGTAGACATTTTTTATTTTGACTCATAACTTCACAAAGGATGCTTTCCAAGTAGATTCTCTTGCTTTTTCGAGTAAAACTCTCCCCTTTATATTAATTACAGGCAGTGGTTTGAATCCCAATAATTTGGTTGGAGTTTTACACACATTTGCAGTTTTTATTGCTTAAAAATGCTTCCCAGCGCCTGCTGTACACATTTTTTTATTTTCACTCATAACTTCAGAAAGGATGCTTTCCCAGTAAAGTCTCTTGCTTTTGAGAGTAAAACTCTCCCCTTTATACTAGTTACAGGTTGTGGTTTGTGAGTTTTACACACATTTGCAGTTTTTATTGCTTAAAAATGCTTCCCAGCTCCCTCTGCTTGACACTTTTTTGATTGTGACTCATAACTTCACAAAGGATGCATTCCCATTAAATTATTTTGCTTTTGAGAGTAAAACTCTCCCCTTCATACTAAGTTACAGGCAGTGGTTTGAATCCCAATGCTTTAGGTTGGAGTTTTAGACACATTTGCAGTTTTTATTGCTTAAAAATGCTTCCCAGCGACCTGCATGTACACTTTTTTTATTTTAACTCATAACTTCACAAAGGATGCTTTCCCAGTAAATTCTCTTGCCTTTTCGAGTAGAAACTCTCCCCTTTATACTAGTTACAGGCAGTGGTTTGAATCCCAAAGCTTTGGTTGGAGTTTGACACACATTTGCTGTTTTTATTGCTTAATAATGCTTCGCAGCGCCTCTGCTGTACACTTTTTTTATTTGCACTTATAAATTCACAAAGGATGCTTTCCCAGTAACGTCTCTTGCATTTTAGAGTAAAACTCTCCCCTATATACGAGTTAAAAGCAGTGGTTTGAATCCCAAAGCTTTGGTTGGAGTTTTACACACATTTGCTGATTTTATTGCTTAAAAATGCTTCCCAGCGCCTGCTGTACTCTTTTTTTTATTTTGACTCATAACTTAAAAAAGGATGCTTTCCAAGTTAATTATCTTGCATTTTAGAGTAAAACTTTCCTCTTTATACTAGGTACAGGCAGTGGTTTGAATCCCAAAGCTTTGTTTGGAGTTTTACACACATTTGCTGTTTTTATTGCTTAAAAATGCTACCCAGCTCCCTCTGCTGTACACTTTTTTTTGTAACTCATAACTTCCCAAAGGATTCTTTCCCAGTAAATTCTCTTGCTTTTTCGAGTAAAACTCTCCCCTTTATACGAGTTACAGAAAGTGGTTTGAATCCCAAAGCTTTGGTTGGAGTTTTACACACATTTGCTGTTTTTATTGCTTAAAAATACTTCCCAGCGCCTGATGTACACTTTTTTTATTTTGACTCATAACGTCACAAAGGATGCTTTCCCAGTAAAGTCTTTTGCTTTTTAGAGTAGAACTCTCCCCTTTATACTAGTTACAGGCAGTCATTTGAATCCCAAAGCTTTGGTTGGAGTTTTACACACATTTGCAGTTTTTTTTGCTCAAAAATGCTTCCCAGCGCCTGCTGTGCACTTTCTTTATTTTGACTCATAACTTCACAAAGGATGCTTTCCCAGTAAAGTCTCTTGCATTTTAGAGTAAAACTCTCCCCTTTATACTAGTTACAGGCAGTGGTTTGAATCCCAAAGCTTTGGTTGGAGTTTTACACACATTTGCTGTTTTTATTGCTTAAAAATGCTTCCCAGCTTCCTCTGCTGTACACTTTTTTTAATGTAACTCATAACTTCACAAAGGATGCTTTCCCATTAAATTATCTTGCGTTTTCGAGTAAAACTATCCCCTTTATACGTGTTACAGGCAATTGTTTGAATACCAAAGCTTTGGTTGGAGTTTTACACACATTTGCTGTTTTTATTGCTTAAAAATGCTCCCCAGCTCCCTCTGCTGTACACTTTTTTTATTTTAACTCATAACTTCACAAAGGATGCTTTCCCAGTAAATTCTCTTGCTTTTGAGAGTAAAACGATCCTCTTTATACTAGTTACAGGCAGTGGTTTGAATCCCAAAGCTTTGTTTGGAGTTTTACACACATTTGCAGTTTTTATTGCTTGAAAATGCTTCCCAGCGCCTGCTGTACACTTTTTTTAAATTTTGACTCATAACTTCACAAAGGATGCTTTCCAAGTATAGTCTCTTGTTTTTTGGAATATAACTCTCCCCGTTATACTAGTTACGGGCAGTGGTTTGAATCCCTAAGCTTTGGTTGGAGTTTTACACACATTTGCAGTTTTTATTGCTTAAAAATGCTTCCCAGCTCCCTCTGCTGTACACTTTTTTAATTTTGACTCATAACTTCACAAAGGATGCTTTCCAAGTAAAGTCTCTTGCATTTTAGAGTAAAATTCTCCCCTTTATACTAGTTACAGGCAGTAGTTTGAATCCCGAAAGTTTGGTTGGAGTTTTACAAACATTTTCTGTTTTTATTGCTTAAAAATGCTTCCCAGCTCCCTCTGCTATACACGTTTTTTATTGTAACTCATAACTTCACAAAGGATGATTTCCATGTAAATTCTCTTGCTTTTTAGAGTAAACCCCTCCCCTTTATACTAGTTACAGGTAGTGGTTTGAATCCCAAAGCTTTGTTTGGAGTTTTACACACATTTGCTGTTTTTATTGCTTAAAAATACTTCCCAGCGCCTGATGTACACTTTTTTTATTTTAACTCATAACTTCACAAAGGATGCTTTCCCAGTAAATTCTCTTGCCTTTTCGAGTAGAACTCTCCCCTTTATACTAGTTACAGGCACCGGTTTGAATCCCAAAGCTTTGGTTGGAGTTTGACACACATTTGCTGTTTTTATTGCTTAAAAATGCTTCGCAGCACCTGCTGTACACTTTTTTTAGTTTAACTCATAACTTCACAAAGGATGCTTTCCCAGTAAATTCTCTTGCCTTTTCGAGTAGAACTCTCCCCTTTATACTAGTTACAGGCAGTGGTTTGAATCCCAAAGCTTTGGTTGGAGTTTGACACACATTTGCTGTTTTTATTGCTTAAAAATGCTTCGCAGCACCTGCTGTACACTTTTTTTATTTTAACCCATAACTTCACAAAGGATGCTTTCCCAGTAAAGTATCTTGCTTTTTAGAGTAGAACTCTCCCCTTTATACTAGTTACAGGCAGTGGTTTGAATCCCAAAGCTTTGCTTGGAGTTTTAAACACATTTGCAGTTTCTATTGCTTAAAAATGCTTCCCAGCTCCATCTGCTGTACACTTTTTTTTATTATAACTCATAACTTCACAAAGGATGGTTTCCCAGTAAATTGTCTTGCTTTTTAGAATTAAACTCTCCCAATTATACTAGTTACAGGCAGTGGTTTGAATCCCAAAGCTTTGGATGGAGTTTTACACACATTTGCTGTTTTTATTGCTTAAAAATCCTTCCCAGCGCCTGCTGTACACTTTTTTTAATTTTGACTCATAACTTCACAAAGGATGCTTTCCAAGTAAAGTCTCTTGTTTTTTGGAGTATAAGTCTCCCCGTTATACTAGTTACGGGCAGTGGTTTGAATCCCAAAGCTTTGGTTGGAGTTTTACAAACATTTGCAGTTTTTATTGCTTAAAAATGCTTCGCAGCGCCTTCTGTACACTTTTTTTTTTTTGACTCATAACTTCACAAAGGATGCTTTCCAAGTAAATTCTCTTGCATTTAAGAGTATAACTCTCCCCTTTATACTAGTTACAGGCAGTGGTTTGAATCCCAAAGCTTTGGTTGGAGTTTAACAAACATTTGCTGTTTTTATTGCTTAAAAATGCTCCCCAGCTCCCTCTGCTGTACACTTTTTTTTATTGAAACTCATAACTTCACAAAGTATGCTTTCCAAGTAAATTCTCTTGCATTTTAGAGTAAAACTCTCCCCTTTATACGAGTTACAGGCAGTGGTTTGAATCCCAAAGCTTTGGTTATAGTTTTACACACATTTGCAGTTTTTATTGCTTAAAAATGCTTCCCAACGCCTGCTGTACAATTTTTTCATTTTGACTAATAACTTCACAAAGGATGCTTTCCAAGTAAAGTCTAATGCATTTTAGAGTAAAACTCTCCACGTTATACTAGTTACAGGCAGTGGTTTGAATCCCAAAGCTTTGGTTGGAGTTTTACAAGCATTTGCAGTTTTTATTGCTGAAAAATGCTTCCCAGCGTCTGCTGTACACTTTTTTTATTTTTACTCATAACTTCCCAAAGGATGCTTTCCAAGTAAATTCTCTTGCATTTAAGAGTAAAACTATCCCCGTTATACTAGTTACGGGCAGTGGTTTGAATCCCAAAGCTTTGGTTGGAGTTTTACAAACATTTGCAGTTTTTATTGCTTAAAAATGCTTCGCAGCGCCTTCTGTACACTTTTTTTATTTTGACTCATAACTTCACAAAGGATGCTTTCCAAGTAAATTCTCTTGCATTTAAGAGTATAACTCTCCCCTTTATACTAGTTACAGGCAGTGGTTTGAATCCCAAAGCTTTGGTTGGAGTTTAACAAACATTTGCTGTTTTTATTGCTTAAAAATGCTCCCCAGCTCCCTCTGCTGTACACTTTTTTTTATTGAAACTCATAACTTCACAAAGTATGCTTTCCAAGTAAATTCTCTTGCATTTTAGAGTAAAACTCTCCCCTTTGTACTAGTTACAGGCAGTGATTTGAATCCCAAAGCTTTGGTTGGAATTTTACACACATTTGCTGTTTTTATTGCTTAGAAATGCTTCCCAGCGCCTGTTGTACACTTTTTTTAATTTTGACTCATAACTTCACAAAGGATGCTTTCCAAGTAAATTCTCTTGCATTTTAGAGTAAAACTCTCCCCTTTATACTAGTTACAGGCAGTGGTTTGAATCCCAAAGCTTTGGTTGGAATTTTACACACATTTGCTGTTTTTATTGCTTAAAAATGCTTCCCAGCGCCTGCTGTACACTTTTTTTAATTTTGACTCATAACTTCACAAAGGATGCTTTCCAAGTAAAGTCTCTTGTTTTTTAGAGTAGAACTCTCCCCTTTATACTAGTTACAGGCAGTGGTTTGAATCCCAAAGCTTTGCTTGGAGTTTTAAACACATTTGCAGTTTCTATTGCTTAAAAATGCTTCCCAGCTCCATCTGCTGTACACTTTTTTTTATTATAACTCATAACTTCACAAAGGATGGTTTCCCAGTAAATTGTCTTGCTTTTTAGAATTAAACTCTCCCAATTATACTAGTTACAGGCATTGGTTTGAATCCCAAAGCTTTGGTTGGAGTTTTACAAACATTTGCAGTTTTTATTGCTGAAACTTTTTCATTTTGACTCATAACTTCACAAAGGATGCTTTCCAAGTACATTCTCTTGCTTTTTTGAGTAAAACTCTCCCATTTATACTAATTACAGGCAGTGGTTTTAATCCCAAAGCTTTGGTTGGAGTTTTACACACATTTGCAGTTTTTATTGCTTAAAAATGCCTCCCAGCTCCCTCTGCTGTACACTTTTTTTTATTGAAACTCATAACTTCACAAAGGATGCTTTCCCAGTACATTCTCTTACTTTTTAGAGTAAAACTCTCCCCTTTATACTAGTTACAGGCAGTGGTTTGAATCCCAAAGCTTTGGTTGGATTTTTACACACATTTGCAGTTTTTATTGCTTAAAAATGCTTCCCAGCGCCTGCTGTACACTTTTTTTATTTTGACTCATAACTTCACAAAGGATGCTTTCCAAGTAAATTCTCTTGCATTTTAGAGTAAAACTATCCCCTTTATACTAGTTACAGGCAGTGGTTTGAATCCCAAAGCTTTGGTTGGAGTTTTACACACATGTGCTGTTTTTATTGCTTTAAAATGCTTCCCAGCGCCTGCTGTACACTTTTTTTATTTTCACTTATAACTTCACAAAGGATGCTTTCCCAGTAAATTCTCTTGCTTTTGAGAGTAGAACTCTCCCCTTTATACAAGTTACAGGCAGTGGTTTGAATCCCAAAGCTTTGGTTGGAGTTTTACACACATTTGCTGTTTGTATTACTTAAAAATGCTTCCCAGCTCCCTCTGCTGTACACTTTTTTTTATTGTAACTCATAACTTCACAAAGGATGCTTTCCCAGTAAATTATCTTGCTTTTCAGAGTAGAACTCTCCCCTTTATACTAGTTACAGGCAGTGGTTTGAATCCCAAAGCTTTGGTTGGAGTTTTACACACATTTGCTGTTTTTATTGCTTAAAAATTCTTCCCAGCGCCTGCTGTACACTTTTTTTATTTTGACTCATAACTTCACAAAGGATGCTTTCCAAGTAAATTCTCTTGCATTTTAGAGTAAAACTCTACCCTTTATACTCGTTACTGGCAGTGGTTTGAATCCCAAAGCTTTGTTTGGAGTTTTACACACATTTGCAGTTTTTATCGCTTAAAAATGCTTCCCAGCTCCCTCTGCTGTACACTTTTTTTATTTTAACTCATAACTTCACAAAGGATGCTTTCCCAGTAAATTCTCTTGCTTTTGAGAGTAGAACTCTCCCCTTTATACAAGTTACAGGCAGTGGTTTGAATCCCAAAGCTTTGTTTGGAGTTTGACACACATTTGCTGTTTTTATTGCTTAAAAATGCTTCCCAGCGCCTGCTGTACACTTTTTCTATTTTCACCTATAACTTCACAAAGTATGCTTTCCAAGTAAATTCTCTTGCATTTTAGAGTAAAACTCTCCCCTTTATACTAGTTACAGGCAGTGGTTTGAATCCCAAAGCTTTGGTTGGAATTTTACACACATTTGCTGTTTTTATTGCTTAAAAATGCTTCCCAGCGCCTGCTGTCCACTTTTTTTAATTTTGACTCATAACTTCACAAAGGATTCTTTCCAAGTAAAGTCTTTTGTTTTTTGGAGTATAACTCTTCCCGTTATACTAGTTACGGTTAGTGGTTTTAATCCCAAAGCTTTGGTTGGAGTTTTACACACATTTGCAGTTTTTATTGCTGAAACTTTTACATTTTGACTCATAACTTCACAAAGGATGCTTTCCCAGTAAAGTCTCTTGAATTTTAGAGTAAAACTCTCCCCTTTATACTAGTTACAGGCAGTGGTTTGAATCCCAAAGCTTTGGTTGGAATTTTACACACATTTGCTGTTTTTATTGCTTAAAAATGCTTCCCAGCGCCTGCTGTACACGTTTTTTATTTTGACTCATAACTTCACAAAGGATGATTTCCCAGTACATTCTCTTGCTTTTTAGAGTAAAACTCTCCCCTTTATACGAGTTACAGGCAGTGGTTTGAATCCCAAAGCTTTGGTTATAGTTTTACACACATTTGCAGTTTTTATTGCTTAAAAATGCTTCCCAGCTCCCTCTGCTGTACACTTTTTTTATTTTCACTTATAACTTCACAAAGGATGCTTTCCCAGTAAAGTCTCTTGATTTTTCGAGTAAAACTCTCCCCTTTATACTAGTTACAGGCAGTGGTTTGATTCCCAAAGCTTTGGTTGGAGTTTTACAAACATTTGCAGTTATTATTGCTTAAAAATGCTTCCCAGCGCCTGCTGTACACTTTTTTTATTTTGACTCATAACTTCACAAATGATGCTTTCCCAGTAAATTCTCTTGCTTTTTAGAGTAGAACTCTCCCGTTTATACTAGTTACAGGCAGTGGTTTGAATCCCAAAGCTTTGGTTGGAGTTCTACACACATTTGCAGTTTGTATCGCTGAAAAATGCTTCCCAGTGCCTGCTGTACGCTTTTTTTATTTTGACTCATAACTTCACAAAGGATGCTTTCCCAGTAAAGTCTCTTGTTTTTTAGAGTATAACTCTACCCGTTATACTAGTTACAGGCAGTGGTTTGAATCCCAAAGCTTTGGTTGGAGTTTTACACACATTTGCTGTTTTTATTACTTAAAAATGCTCCCCACCTCCCTCTGCTGTACACTTTTTTTGTTGTAACTCATAACTTCACAAAGGATGCTTTCCCAGTAAATTCTCTTGCTTTTTAGAGTAAAACTCTACCCTTTATACTAGTTACAGGCAGTGGTTTGAATCCCAAAGCTTTGGTTGGAGTTTTACACACATTTGCAGTTTTTATTGCTTAAAAATGCTTCCCAGCGCTTGCTGTATACTTTTTTTATTTTGACTGATAACTTCGCAAAGGATGCTTTCCAAGTAAATTCTCTTGCATTTTAGAAGTAAAACTCTCCACTTTATACTTAGTTACAGGCAGTGGTTTGAATCCCAAAGCTTTGGTTATAGTTTTACACACATTTGCAGTTTTTATTGCTTAAAAATGCTTCCCAGCTCCCTCTGCTGTACACTTTTTTTTTTGTAACTCATAACTTCACAAACGATGCTTTCCCAGTAAATTCTCTTGCATTTTAGAGTAAGAACTCTCCCCTTGATACTAGTTACAGGCAGTGGTTTGAATCCCAAAGCTTTGGTTGGAGTTTTACACACATTTGCAGTTTTTATTGCTTAAAAATGCTTCCCAGCGCCTGCTGTACACTTTTTTTATTTTCACTTATAAATTCACAAAGGATGCTTTCCCAGTAAAGTCTCTTGCTATTTAGAGAATAACTCTCCCCTTTATACTAGTTACAGGCAATGGTTTAAATCCCAAAGCTTTGGTTGGAGTTTTACACATATTTGCTCTTTTTATTGCTTAAAAATGCTTCCCAGCTCCTGCTGTACACTTTTTTTTATTTTGACTCTTAACTTCACAAAGGAGGCTTTCCAAGTAAATTCTCTTGCATTTTAGAGTAAAACTCTCCCCTTTATACGAGTTACAGGCAGTGGTTTGAATCCCAAAGCTTTGGTTATAGTTTTACACACATTTGCAGTTTTCATTGCTTAAAAATGCTTCCCAGCTCCCTCTGCTGTACACTTTTTTTTTTGTAACTCATAACTTCACAAACGATGCTTTCCCAGTAAATTCTCTTGCATTTTAGAGAAGAACTCTCCCCTTGATACTAGTTACAGGCAGTGGTTTGAATCCCAAAGCTTTGGTTGGAGTTTTACACACATTTGCAGTTTTTATTGCTTAAAAATGCTTCCCAGCTCCTGCTGTACACTTTTTTTTATTTTGACTCATAACTTCACAAAGGATGCTTTCCAAGTAAATTCTCTTGCATTTTAGAGTAAAACTCTCCCCTTTATACGAGTTACAGGCAGTGGTTTGAATCCCAAAGCTTTGGTTATAGTTTTACACACATTTGCAGTTTTTATTGCTTAAAAATGCTTCCCAGCTCCCTCTGCTGTACACTTTTTTTATTTTCACTTATAACTTCACAAAGGATGCTTTCCCAGTAAAGTCTCTTGATTTTTCGAGTAAAACTCTCCCCTTTATACTAGTTACAGGCAGTGGTTTGATTCCCAAAGCTTTGGTTGGAGTTTTACAAACATTTGCAGTTATTATTGCTTATAAATGCTTCCCAGCCCCTGCTGTACGCTTTTTTTATTTTGACTCATAACTTCACAAAGGATGCTTTCCCAGTAAAGTCTCTTGTTTTTTAGAGTATAACTCTACCCGTTATACTAGTTACAGGCAGTGGTTTGAATCCCAAAGCTTTGGTTGGAGTTTTACACACATTTGCTGTTTTTATTACTTAAAAATGCTCCCCACCTCCCTCTGCTGTACACTTTTTTTGTTGTAACTCATAACTTCACAAAGGATGCTTTCCCAGTAAATTCTCTTGCTTTTTAGAGTAAAACTCTCCCCTTTATACTAGTTACAGGCAGTGGTTTGAATCCCAAAGCTTTGGTTGGAGTTTTACACACATTTGCAGTTTTTATTGCTGAAAAATGCTTCCCAACGCCTGCTGTACACTCTTTTTATTTTGACTCATAACTTCCCAAAGGATGCTTTCCCAGTAAATTCTCTTGCTTTTTAGAGTAAAACTCTCCCCTTTATACTAGTTACAGGCAGTGGTTTGAATCCCAAAGCTTTGGTTGGAGTTTTACACATATTTGCAGTTTTTATTGCTTAAAAATGCTTCCCAGCGCTTGCTGTATACTTTTTTTATTTTGACTGATAACTTCGCAAAGGATGCTTTCCAAGTAAATTCTCTTGCATTTTAGAATAAAACTCTCACTTTTATACTTGTTACAGGCAGTGGTTTGAATCCCAAAGCTTTGGTTATAGTTTTACACACATTTGCAGTTTTTATTGCTTAAAAATATTTCCCAGCTCCCTCTGCTGTACACTTTTTTTATTTTCACTTATAAATTCACAAAGGATGCTTTCCCAGTAAAGTCTCTTGCTTTTTAGAGAAGAACTCTCCCCTTGATACTAGTTACAGGCAATGGTTTAAATCCCAAAGCTTTGGTTGGAGTTTTACACATATTTGCTCTTTTTATTGCTTAAAAATGCTTCCCAGCTCCTGCTGTACACTTTTTTTTATTTTGACTCATAACTTCACAAAGGATGCTTTCCAAGTAAATTCTCTTGCATTTTAGAGTAAAACTCTCACTTTTATACTTGTTACAGGCAGTGGTTTGAATCCCAAAGCTTTGGTTATAGTTTTACACACATTTGCAGTTTTTATTGCTTAAAAATGCTTCCCAGCGCCTGCTGTACACTTTTTTTATTTTCACTTATAAATTCACAAAGGATGCTTTCCCAGTAAAGTCTCTTGCTTTTTAGAGAAGAACTCTCCCCTTGATACTAGTTACAGGCAATGGTTTAAATCCCAAAGCTTTGGTTGGAGTTTTACACATATTTGCTCTTTTTATTGCTTAAAAATGCTTCCCAGCTCCTGCTGTACACTTTTTTTTATTTTGACTCATAACTTCACAAAGGATGCTTTCCACGTAAATTCTCTTGCATTTTAGAGTAAAACTCTCCCCTTTATACGAGTTACAGGCAGTGGTTTGAATCCCAAAGCTTTGGTTATAGTTTTACACACATTTGCAGTTTTTATTGCTTAAAAATGCTTCCCAGCTCCCTCTGCTGTACACTTTTTTTATTTTCACTTATAACTTCACAAAGGATGCTTTCCCAGTAAAGTCTCTTGCTTTTTTGAGTAGAACTCTCCCGTTTATACTAGTTACAGGCAGTGGTTTGAATCCCAAAGCTTTGGTTGGAGTTCTACGCACATTTGCAGTTTGTATCGCTGAAAAATGCTTCCCAGTGCCTGCTGTACGCTTTTTTTATTTTGACTCATAACTTCACAAAGGATGCTTTCCCTGTAAAGTCTCTTGTTTTTTAGAGTATAACTCTACCCGTTATACTAGTTACAGGCAGTGGTTTGAATCCCAAAGCTTTGGTTGGAGTTTTACACACATTTGCTGTTTTTATTACTTAAAAATGCTCCCCACCTCCCTCTGCTGTACACTTTTTTTGTTGTAACTCATAACTTCACAAAGGATGCTTTCCCAGTAAATTCTCTTGCTTTTTAGAGTAAAACTCTACCCTTTATACTAGTTACAGGCAGTGGTTTGAATCCCAAAGCTTTGGTTGGAGTTTTACACACATTTGCAGTTTTTATTGCTGAAAAATGCTTCCCAGCGCCTGCTGTACACTCTTTTTATTTTGACTCATAACTTCCAAAAGGATGATTTCCCAATAAATTCTCTTGCTTTTTAGAGTAAAACTCTCCCCTTTATACTAGTTACAGGCAGTGGTTTGAATCCCAAAGCTTTGGTTGGAGTTTTACACACATTTGCTGTTTTTATTGCTTAAAAATGCTTCCCAGCTCCCTCTGCTGTACACTTTTTTTATTGTAACTCATAACTTCACAAAGGATGCTTTCCCAGTAAATTCTCTTGCATTTTAGAGTAAAACTCTCCCCTTTATACTATTTACAGGCAGTGGTTTGAATCCCAAAGCTTTGGTTGGAGTTTTACAAACATTTGCAGTTTTTATTGCTTAAAAATGCTTCCCAGCGCCTGCTGTACACTTTTTTTATTTTGACTCATAACTTCACAAAGGATGCTTTCCCAGGAAATTCTCTTGCTTTTTAGAGTAAAACTCTCCCCTTTATACTAGTTACAGGCAGTGGTTTGAATCCCAAAGCTTTGGTTGGAGTTTTACACACATTTGCTGTTTTTATTGCTTAAAAATGCTTCCCAGCGCCTGCTGTACACTTTTTTTTAATTTTCACTCATAACTGCACAAAGGATGCTTTCCCAGTAAATTATCTTGCTTTTTAGAGTAGAACTCTCCCCTTTATACTAGTTACAGGCAGTGGTCTGAATCCCAAAGCTTTGGTTGGGGTTTTACACACATTTGCAGTTTTGTTTGCTTAAAAATGCTTCCCAACTCCCTTTGCTGTACACTTTTTTGATTGTAACTCATAACTTCACAAAGGATGGTTTCCCAGTAAATTCTCTTGCTTTTTAGAGTAAAACTCTGCCCTTTATACTAGTTACAGGCAGTGGTTTGAATCCCAAAGCTTTGTTTGGAGTTTTACAAACATTTGCAGTTTTTATTGCTTAAAAATGCTTCCCAGCGCCTGCTGTACACTTTTTTTATTTTGACTCATAACTTCACAAAGGATGCTTTCCCAGGAAATTCTCTTGCTTTTTAGAGTAAAACTCTCCCCTTTATACTAGTTACAGGCAGTGGTTTGAATCCCAAAGCTTTGGTTGGAGGTTTACACACATTTGCTGTTTTTATTGCTTAAAAATGCTTCCCAGCGCCTGCTGTACACTTTTTTTTAATTTTCACTCATAACTGCACAAAGGATGCTTTCCCAGTAAAGTATCTTGCTTTTTAGAGTAGAACTCTCCCCTTTATACTAGTTACAGGCAGTGGTATGAATCCCAAAGCTTTGGTTGGGGTTTTACACACATTTGCAGTTTTGTTTGCTTAAAAATGCTTCCCAACTCCCTTTGCTGTACACTTTTTTGATTGTAACTCATAACTTCACAAAGGATGGTTTCCCAGTAAATTCTCTTGCTTTTTAGAGTAAAACTCTGCCCTTTATACTAGTTACAGGCAGTGGTTTGAATCCCAAAGCTTTGTTTGGAGTTTTACACACATTTGCAGTTTTTATTGCTTAAAAATGCTTCACAGCTCCTGCTGTACACTCTTTTTATTTTTACTCATAACTTCCCAAAGGATGCTTTCCCAGTAAATTCTCTTGCTTTTTAGAGTAAAACTCTCCCCTTTATACTAGTTACAGGCAGTGGTTTGAATCCCAAAGCTTTGGTTGGAGTTTTACACACATTTGCAGTGTTTATTGCTTAAAAATGCTTCCCAGCGCTTGCTGTATACTTTTTTTATTTTAACTGATAACTTCGCAAAGGATGCTTTCCAAGTAAATTCTCTTGCATTTTAGAATAAAACTCTCACTTTTATACTTGTTACAGGCAGTGGTTTGAATCCCAAAGCTTTGGTTATAGTTTTACACACATTTGCAGTTTTTATTGCTTAAAAATGCTTCCCAGCTCCCTCTGCTGTACACTTTTTTTTTTGTAACTCATAACTTCACAAACGATGCTTTCCCAGTAAATTCTCTTGCATTTTAGAGAAGAACTCTCCCCTTGATACTAGTTACAGGCAGTGGTTTGAATCCCAAAGCTTTGGTTGGAGTTTTACACACATTTGCAGTTTTTATTGCTTAAAAATGCTTCCCAGCGCCTGCTGTACACTTTTTTTATTTTCACTTATAAATTCACAAAGGATGCTTTCCCAGTAAAGTCTCTTGCTTTTTAGAGAAGAACTCTCCCCTTGATACTAGTTACAGGCAATGGTTTAAATCCCAAAGCTTTGGTTGGAGTTTTACACATATTTGCTCTTTTTATTGCTTAAAAATGCTTCCCAGCTCCTGCTGTACACTTTTTTTTATTTTGACTCATAACTTCACAAAGGATGCTTTCCAAGTAAATTCTCTTGCATTTTAGAGTAAAACTCTCCCCTTTATACGAGTTACAGGCAGTGGTTTGAATCCCAAAGCTTTGGTTATAGTTTTACACACATTTGCAGTTTTTATTGCTTAAAAATGCTTCCCAGCTCCCTCTGCTGTCCACTGTTTTTATTGTAACTCATAACGTCCCAAAGGATGCTTTCCCGGTAAATTCTCTTGCTTTTTAGAGAAGAACTCTCCCCTTTATACTAGTTACAGGTAGTGGTTTGAATCCCAAAGCTTTGGTAGGAGTTTTACACACATTTGCAGTTTTTATTGCTTAAAAATGCTTCCGAGCGCCTGCTGTACACTTTTTTTATTTTGACTCATAACTATACAAAGGATGCTTTCCCAGTAAATTCTCTTGCATTTTTGAAGTAAAACTCTCCCCTTTATGCTAGGTACAGGTAGTGGTTTGAATCCCAAAGCTTTGGTTGGAGTTTTACACACATTTGCAGTTTTTATTGCTAAAAATGCTTCCCAGCTCCCTCTGCTGTACACTTTTTTTTATTGTAACTCATAACTTCAAAAAGGATGCTTTCCCAGTAAAGTCTCTTGCTTT
This sequence comes from Phycodurus eques, assembly GCF_024500275.1. Taxonomy (NCBI): domain Eukaryota; kingdom Metazoa; phylum Chordata; class Actinopteri; order Syngnathiformes; family Syngnathidae; genus Phycodurus; species Phycodurus eques. The sequence continues at coordinate 63,260 of NW_026904089.1, read as the reverse complement.
TGAGAGTAGAACTCTCCCCTTTATACTAGTTACAGGCAGTGGTTTGAATCCCAAAGCTTTGGTTGGAGTTTTACACACATTTGCTGTTTTTATGACTTAAAAATGCTCCCAGCTCCCTCTGCTGTACACTTTTTTTATTTTCACTCATAACTTCACAAAGGATGCTTTCCAAGTAAAGTCTCTTGCTTTTTCGAGCACAACTCTCCCCTTTATGCTAGTTACAGGTAGTGGTTTGAATCCCAAAGCTTTGGTTGGAGTTTTACACACATTTGCAGTTTTTATTGCTTAAAAATGCTTCCGAGCGCCTGCTGTACACTTTTTTTATTTTGACTCATAACTTCACAAAGGATGCTTTCCCAGTAAATTCTCTTGCATTTTTGAGTAAAACTCTCCCCTTCATACTAGTTACAGGCAGTGGTTTGAATGCCAAAGCTTTGGTGGGAGTTTTACACACATTTGCAGTTTTTATCGCTTAAAAATGCTTACCAGCTCCCTCTGCTGTCCACTTTTTTTATTGTAACTCATAACTTCACTAAGGATGCTTTGCCGGTGAATTCTCTTGCTTTTTAGAGTAAAACTCTCCCCTTTATACAAGTTACAGGTTGTGGTTTGTAATTTTTACACACATTTGCAGTTTTTATTGCTGAAAAATGCTTCCGAGCGCCTGCTGTAAACTTTTTTTATTTTGACTCAGAACTTCACAAAGGATGCTTTCCCAGTAAATTCTCTTGCTTTTTAGAGTAGAACTCTCCCCTTTATATGAGTTACAGGCAGTGGTTTGAATACCAAAGCTTTGGTTTGAGTTTTACACACATTTGCAGTTTTTATTGCTGAAAAATGCTTCCCAGCGCCTTTGTAAACTTTTTTTATTTTGACTCAGAACTTCACAAAGGATGCTTTCCCAGTAAATTCTCTTGCTTTTTAGACTAAAACTCTCCCCTTTATACTAGTTCCAGCTTGTGGTTTGTGAGTTTTACAAACATTTGCAGTTTTTATTGCTTAAAAATGCTTGCCAGCTCCCTCTGCTGTACACTTTTTTTTATTGTAACTCAGAACTTCACAAAGAATGGTTTCCCAGTAAATTATCTTGCTTTTTAGAGTAAAACTCTCCCCTTTATACTACTTACAGGTTGTGGTTCGTGAGTTTTACACACATTTGCAGTTTTTATCTCTTAAAAATGCTTCCCAGCGCCTGCTGTACAATTTTTTTATTTTGACTAATAACTTCACAAAGGATGCTTTCCCATTAAGTTATCTTGCTTTTTAGAATGAAACTCTCCTCTTTATACTAGTTACAGACAGTGGTTTGAATCCCAAAGCTTTGGTTGGAGTTTTACACACATTTGCAATTTTTATTGCTGAAAAATGCTTCCCAGCGCCTGCTATACACTTTTTTTATTTTGACTCATAACTTCCCAAAGGATGCTTTCCAAGTAAGTTCTCTTGAATTTTAGAGTAAAGCTCTCCCCTTTATACTAGTTACAGGCAGTGGTTTGAATCCCAAAGCTTTGGTGGGAGTTTTACACACATTTGTTGTTTTTATTGCTTAAAAATGCTTCCCAGCGCCTGCTGTACACTTTTTTTTATTTTGACTCATAACTTCACAAAGGATGCTTTCCCATTAAAGTCTCTTGCTTTTTAGAGTAGAACTCTCCCCTTAAAACTAGTTACAGGTAGTGGTTTGAATCCGAACGCTTTGGTGGGAGTTTTAAACACATTTGCAGTTTTTATCGCTTAAAAATGCTTACCACCTCCCTCTGCTGTCCACTTTTTTTATTGTAACTCATAACTTCACTAAGGATGCTTTCCCGGTAAATTTTCTTGCTTTTTAGAGTAAAACGCTCCCCTTTATACAAGTTACAGGTTGTGGTTTGTAAGTTTTACACACATTTACAGTTTTTATTGCTTAAAAATGCTTCCCAGCGCCTGCTGTAGACTTTTTATATTTTGACTCAGAACTTCACAAAGGATGCTTTCCCAGTAAATTCTCTTGCTTTTTAGAGTAGAACTCTCCCCTTTATACTAGTTACAGGCAGTGGTTTGAATACCAAAGCTTTGGTTTGAGTTTTACACACATTTGCAGTTTTTATCGCTTAAAAATGCTTCCCAGCGCCTGCTGTACACTTTTTTTTATTGTGACTCATAACTTCACAAAGGATGCTTTCCCAGTAAATTCTCTTGCTTTTTATAGTAAAACTACCCCCTTTATACTAGTTACAGGTTGGGGTTTGTGAGTTTTACACACATTTGCAGTTTTTATCTCTTAAAAATGCTCCCCAGCGGCTGCTGTACACTTTTTTTATTTTGACTCATAACTTCACAAAGGATGCTTTCCCAGTAAATTCTCTTTTTTTTATCGTATAACACTCCGCTTTATACTAGTTGCAGGTTGTGGTTTGAATCCCAAAGCTTTGGTTGGAGTTTTACACACATTTGCAGTTTTTATTGCTGAAAAATGCTTCCCAGCGCCTTTGTAAACTTTTTTTATTTTAACTCATAACTTCACAAAGGATGCTTTCCCAGTAAATTCTCTTGCTTTTTAGAGTAAAACTCTCCCCTTTATACGAGTTCCAGGTTGTGGTTTGTGAGTTTTACACACATTTGCAGTTTTTATCGCTTAAAAATGCTTCCCAGCGCGTGCTGTACACCTTTTTTATTTTGACTCATAACTTCACAAAGGATGCTTTCCCATGAAATTCTCTTGCTTTTTAGAGTAAAACTCTCCCCTTTATAATAGTTACAGAAAGTGGTTTGAATCCCAAAGCTTTGGTTGGAGTTTTACACACATTTGTTGTTTTTATTGCTTAAAAATGCTTCCCAGCGTCTGCTGTAAACTTTTTTTTATTTTGAATAATAACTTCAAAAAGGATGCTTTCCCAGTAAAGTCTCTTGTTTTTTAGAGTAGAACTCTCCCCTTTATACTAGTTACAGGCAGTGGTTTCAATCCCAAAGCTTTGTTTGGAGTTTTACACACATTTGCAGTTTTTATTGCTTAAAAATGCTTCCCAGCGCCTGCTGTACACTTTTTTTATTTTGACTCATCACTTCACAAAGGATGCTTCCCAGGTAAATTCTCTTGCATTTTAGAGTAAAACATTCCCCTTTATACTAGTTACAGGCAGTGGTTTGAATCCCAAAGCTTTATTTGGAGCTTTACACACATTTGCAGTTTTTATCGCTTAAAAATGCTTCCCAGCTTCCTCTGCTGTACACTTTTTTTAATGTAACTCAGAACTACACAAAGGATGCTTTCCCAGAAAATTCTCTTGCTTATTCGAGTAAAATTATCCCCTTTATATGTGTTACAGGCAATTCTTTGAATACCAAAGCTTTGGTTGGAGTTTTACACACATTTGCTGTTTTTATTGCTTAAAAATGCTCCCTCTGCTGTACACTTTTTTTTTTTTAACTCATAACTTCACAAAGGATGCTTTCCCAGTAAATTCTCTTGCTTTTGAGAATAAAACGCTCCCCTTTATACTAGTTACAGGCAGTGGTTTGAATCCCAAACCTCTGGTTGGAGTTTTACACACATTTGCAGTTTTTATCGCTTAAAAATAATCCCCAGCTCCCTCTGCTGTTCACTTTTTTTGTTTTGACTCATACCTTCACAAAGGATGGTTTCCCAGTAAATTCTCTTGCTTTTGAGAATAAAACGCTCCCCTTTATACTAGTTACAGGCAGTGGTTTGAATACCAAAGCTTTGGTTGGAGTTTTACACACATTTGCTGTTTTTATTGCTTAAAAATGCTCCCCAGCTCCCTCTGCTGTTCACTTTTTTTGTTTTGACTCATACCTTCACAAAGGATGGTTTCCCAGTAAATTCTCTTGCTTTTTAGAGTATAACTCTCCCCTTTATACTAGTTACAGGCAGTGGTTTGAATCCCAAAGCTATGGTTGGAGTTTGACACACATTTGCTGTTTTTTATTGCTTAAAAATGCTTCGCAGCGCCCCCTGTACACTTTTTTATTTTCACTTTTAAATTCACAAAGGATGCTTTCCAAGTAAATTCTCTTGCATTTAAGAGTAAATCTCTCCCCTTTATACTAGTTACAGGCAGTGGTTTGAATCCCAAAGCTTTGGTTGGAGTTTTACACACATTTGCAGTTTTTATTGCTTAAAAATGCTTCCCAGCGCCTGCTATACACTTTTTTAATTTTCACTCATAACTTCACAAAGGATGCTTTCCCAGTAAAGTCTCTTGTTTTTTAGAGTAGAACTCTCCCCTTTATACTAGTTACAGGCAGTAGTTTGAATCCCAAAGCTTTGGTTTGAGTTTTACAAACATTTGCAGTTTTTATTGCTTAGAAATGCTTCCCAGCGCCTGCTGTACACTTTTTTAAATTTTGACTCATAACTTCACAAAGGATGCTTTCCAAGTAAAGTCTCTTGTTTTTTGGAGTATAACTCTCCCCGCTATACTAGTTACGGGCAGTGGTTTGAATCCCAAAGCTTTGGTTGGAGTTTTACACACATTTGCAGTTTTTATTGCTGAAAAATGCTTCCCAGCGCCTGCTGTACACTTTTTTTTATTTTGACTCATAACTTCACAAATGATGCTTTCCAAGTAAATTCTCTTGCATTTAAGAGTAAAACTCTCCCCTTTATACTAGTTACAGGCAGTGGTTTGAATCCCAAAGCTTTGGTTGGAGTTTTACACACATTTGCAGTTTTTATTGCTTAAAAATGCTTCCCAGCGCCTGCTGTACACTTTTTTTATTTTGACTCATAACTTCACAAAGGATGCTTTCCCAGTAAATTCTCTTGCTTTTTAGAGTAGAACTCTCCCCTTTATACTAGTTACAGGCAGTGGTTTGAATCCCAAAGCTTTGGTTGGAGTTTTACACACATTTGCAGTTTTTATTGCTTAAAAATGCTTCCCAGCGCCTGCTGTACAATTTTTTCATTTTGACTAATAACTTCACAAAGGATGCTTTCCAAGTAAATTCTCTTGCATTTCAGAGTAAAACTCTCCCCTTTATACTAGTTACAGGTTGTGGTTTGAATCCCAAAGCTTTGGTTGGAGTTTTACACATATTTGCTGTTTTTATTGCTTAAAAATGCTTCCCAGCGCCTGCTGTACACTTTCTTTATTTTCACTCATAACTTCACAAAGGATGCTTTCCCAGTAAAGTCTATTGCTTTTTAGAGTAGAACTCTCCCCTTTATACTAGTTACAGCCCGTGGTTTGAATCCCAAAGCTTTGGTTGGAGTTTTACACAGATTTGCAGTTTTTATGGCTTAAAAATGCTTCCCGGCGCCTGCTGTACACATTCTTTATTTTCACTCATAACTTCACAAAGGATGATTTCCCAGTAAAGTCTCTTGCTTTTAGAGTAGAACTCTCCCCGTTATACTAGTTACAGGCAGTGGTTTGAATCCCAAAGCTTTGGTTGGAGTTTTACAAGCATTTGCAGTTTTTATTGCTTAAAAATGCTTCCCAGCGCCTGCTGTACACTTTTTTTATTTTGTCTCATAACTTCACAAAAGATGCTTTCCCAGTAAATTCTATTGCTTTTTAGAGTAGAACTCTCCCCTTTATACTAGTTACAGGCCGTGGTTTGAATCCCAAAGCTTTGGTTTGAGTTTTACAAACATTTGCAGTTTTTATTGCTTAGAAATGCTTCCCAGCTCACTCTGCTGTCCACTTTCTTTATTTTGACTCATAACTTCACAAATGATGCTTTCCAAGAAAATTCTCTTGATTTTTAGAGTAAAACTCTCCCCTTTAACCGAGTTACAGGCAGTGGTTTGAATCCCAAAGCTTTGGTAGGAGTTTTACACACATTTGCAGTTTTTATTGCTTAAAAATGCTTCCCAGCTCCCTCTGCTGGGCACGTTTTCTATTGTAACTCATAACTTCACAAAGGATGCTTTCCCAGTAAATTCTCTTGCTTTTTAGAGTAAAACTAACCCCTTTAAACTAGTTACAGGCAGTGGTATGAATCCCAAAGCTTTGGTTGGAGTTTTACACACATTTGCAGTTTTTATTGCTTAAAAATGCTTCCCAACGCCTGCTGTACAATTTTTTCATTTTGACTAATAACTTCACAAAGGATGCTTTCCAAGTAAAGTCTATTGCATTTCAGAGTAAAACTCTCCCCTTTATACTAGTTTCAGGTTGTGGTTTGAATCCCAAAGCTTTGGTTGGAGTTTTACACATATTTGTTGTTTTTATTGCTTAAAAATGCTTCCCAGCGCCTGCTGAACACTTTCTTTATTTTCACTCATAACTTCACAAAGTATGCTTTCCCAGTAAAGTCTATTGCTTTTTAGAGTAGAACTCTCCCCTTTATACTAGTTACAGGCCGTGGTTTGAATCCCAAAGCTTTGGTTGGAGTTTTACACAGATTTGCAGTTTTTATGGCTTAAAAATGCTTCCCGGCGCCTGCTGTACACTTTTTTTATTTTCACTCATAACTTCACAAAGGATGATTTCCCAGAAAATTCTCTTGCATTTAAGAGTAAAACTCTCCCCTTTATACTAGTTACAGGCAGTGGTTTGAATCCCAAAGCTTTGGTTGGAGTTTTACACACATTTGCAGTTTTTATTGCTTAAAAATGCTTCCCAGCGCCTGCTGTACACTTTTTTTATTTTGACTCATAACTTCACAAATGATGCTTTCCCAGTAAATTCTCTTGCTTTTTAGAGTAGAACTCTCCCCTTTATACTAGTTATAGGCAGTAGTTTGAATCCCAAAGCTTTGGTTTGAGTTTTACAAGCATTTGCAGTTTTTATTGCTGAAAAATGCTTCCCAGCGCCTGCTGTACACGTTTTTTATTTTGACTCATAACTTCACAAAGGATGCTTTCCAAGTAAATTCTCTTGCATTTAAGAGTAAAACTCTCCCCTTTATACTAGTTACAGGCCGTGGTTTGAATCCCAAAGCTTTGGTTGGAGTTTTACACACATTTGCAGTTTTTATTGCTTAAAAATGCTTCCCAGCGCCTGCTGTACACTTTTTTTATTTTGACTCATAACTTCACAAAGGATGCTTTCCCAGTAAATTCTATTGTTTTTTAGAGTAGAACTCTCCCTTTTATACTAGTTACAGGCCGTGGTTTGAATCCCAAAGCTTTGGTTGGAGTTTTACACAGATTTGCAGTTTTTATGGCTTAAAAATGCTTCCCAGCTGCCTGCTGTACACGTTTTTTATTTTGACTCATAACTTCACAAAGGATGCTTTCCCAGTAAAGTCTCTTGCTTTTTAGAGTAGAACTCTCCCCTTTATACTAGTTACAGGCAGTGGTTTGAATCCCAAAGCTTTGGTTGGAGTTTTACACACATTTGCAGTTTTTATTGCTTAAAAATGCTTCACAACGCCTGCTGTACAATTTTTTCATTTTGACTAATAACTTCACAAAGGATGCTTTCCAAGTAAAGTCTATTGCATTTCAGAGTAAAACTCTCCCCTTTATACTAGTTACAGGTTGTGGTTTGAATCCCAAAGCTTTGGTTGGAGTTTTACACATATTTGTTGTTTTTATTGCTTAAAAATGCTTCCCAGCGCCTGCTGTACACTTTCTTTATTTTCACTCATAACTTCACAAAGTATGCTTTCCCAGTAAAGTCTATTGCTTTTTAGAGTAGAACTCTCCCCTTTATACTAGTTACAGGCCGTGGTTTGAATCCCAAAGCTTTGGTTGGAGTTTTACACAGATTTGCAGTTTTTATGGCTTAAAAATGCTTCCCGGCGCCTGCTGTACACTTTTTTTATTTTCACTCATAACTTCACAAAGGATGATTTCCCAGTAAAGTCTCTTGCTTTTTAAAGTAGAACGCTCCCCGTTATACTAGTTACAGGCAGTGGTTTGAATCCCAAAGCTTTGGTTGGAGTTTTACAAGCATTTGCAGTTTTTATTGCTGAAAAATGCTTCCCAGCGCCTGCTGTACACGTTTTTTATTTTGACTCATAACTTCACAAAGGATGCTTTCCAAGTAAATTCTCTTGCATTTAAGAGTAAAACTCTCCCCTTTATACTAGTTACAGGCAGTGGTTTGAATCCCAAAGCTTTGGTTGGAGTTTTACACACATTTGCAGTTTGTATTGCTTAAAAATGCTTCCCAGCGCCTGCTGTACACTTTTTTTATTTTGACTCATAACTTCACAAAGGATGCTTTCCCAGTAAATTCTATTGCTTTTTAGAGTAGAACTCTCCCTTTTATACTAGTTACAGGCCGTGGTTTGAATCCCAAAGCTTTGGTTGGAGTTTTACACAGATTTGCAGTTTTTATGGCTTAAAAATGCTTCCCGGTGCCTGCTGTACAGTTTTTTTATTTTCACTCATAACTTCACAAAGGATGATTTCCCAGTAAAGTCTCTTGCTTTTTAGAGTAGAACTCTCCCCGTTATACTAGTTACAGGCAGTGGTTTGAATCCCAAAGCTTTGGTTGGAGTTTTACAAGCATTTGCAGTTTTTAGTGCTGAAAAATCCTTCCCAGCGCCTGCTGTACACTTTTTTTATTTTGACTCATAACTTCACAAAGTATGCTTTCCCAGGAAAGTCTATTGCTTTTTAGAGTAGAACTCTCCCCTTTATACTAGTTACAGGCCGTGGTTTGAATCCCAAAGCTTTGGTTGGAGTTTTACACAGATTTGCAGTTTTTATGGCTTAAAAATGCTTCCCGGCGCCTGCTGTACACTTTTTTTATTTTCACTCATAACTTCACAAAGGATGATTTCCCAGTAAAGTCTCTTGCTTTTTAGAGTAGAACGCTCCCCGTTATACTAGTTACAGGCAGTGGTTTGAATCCCAAAGCTTTGGTTGGAGTTTTACACAGCATTTGCAGTTTTTATGGCTTAAAAATGCTTCCCAGGTGCCTGCTGTACACGTTTTTTTATTTTCACTCATAACTTCACAAAGGATGCTTTCCCAGTAAAGTCTCTTGCTTTTTAGAGTAGAACTCTCCCCGTTATACTAGTTACAGGCAGTGGTTTGAATCCCAAAGCTTTGGTTGGAGTTTTACAAGCATTTGCAGTTTTTAGTGCTGAAAAATCCTTCCCAGCGCCTGCTGTACAATTTTTTCATTTTGACTAATAACTTCACAAAGGATGCTTTCCAAGTAAAGTCTATTGCATTTCAGAGTAAAACTCTCCCCTTTATACTAGTTACAGGTTGTGGTTTGAATCCCAAAGCTTTGGTTGGAGTTTTACACATATTTGTTGTTTTTATTGCTTAAAAATGCTTCCCAGCGCCTGCTGTACACTTTCTTTATTTTCACTCATAACTTCACAAAGTATGCTTTCCCAGTAAAGTCTATTGCTTTTTAGAGTAGAACTCTCCCCTTTATACTAGTTACAGGCCGTGGTTTGAATCCCAAAGCTTTGGTTGGAGTTTTACACAGATTTGCAGTTTTTATGGCTTAAAAATGCTTCCCGGCGCCTGCTGTACACTTTTTTTATTTTCACTCATAACTTCACAAAGGATGATTTCCCAGTAAAGTCTCTTGCTTTTTAAAGTAGAACGCTCCCCGTTATACTAGTTACAGGCAGTGGTTTGAATCCCAAAGCTTTGGTTGGAGTTTTACAAGCATTTGCAGTTTTTATTGCTGAAAAATGCTTCCCAGCGCCTGCTGTACACGTTTTTTATTTTGACTCATAACTTCACAAAGGATGCTTTCCAAGTAAATTCTCTTGCATTTAAGAGTAAAACTCTCCCCTTTATACTAGTTACAGGCAGTGGTTTGAATCCCAAAGCTTTGGTTGGAGTTTTACACACATTTGCAGTTTGTATTGCTTAAAAATGCTTCCCAGCGCCTGCTGTACACTTTTTTTATTTTGACTCATAACTTCACAAAGGATGCTTTCCCAGTAAATTCTATTGCTTTTTAGAGTAGAACTCTCCCTTTTATACTAGTTACAGGCCGTGGTTTGAATCCCAAAGCTTTGGTTGGAGTTTTACACAGATTTGCAGTTTTTATGGCTTAAAAATGCTTCCCGGTGCCTGCTGTACAGTTTTTTTATTTTCACTCATAACTTCACAAAGGATGATTTCCCAGTAAAGTCTCTTGCTTTTTAGAGTAGAACTCTCCCCGTTATACTAGTTACAGGCAGTGGTTTGAATCCCAAAGCTTTGGTTGGAGTTTTACAAGCATTTGCAGTTTTTAGTGCTGAAAAATCCTTCCCAGCGCCTGCTGTACACTTTTTTTATTTTGACTCATAACTTCACAAAGTATGCTTTCCCAGGAAAGTCTATTGCTTTTTAGAGTAGAACTCTCCCCTTTATACTAGTTACAGGCCGTGGTTTGAATCCCAAAGCTTTGGTTGGAGTTTTACACAGATTTGCAGTTTTTATGGCTTAAAAATGCTTCCCGGCGCCTGCTGTACACTTTTTTTATTTTCACTCATAACTTCACAAAGGATGATTTCCCAGTAAAGTCTCTTGCTTTTTAGAGTAGAACGCTCCCCGTTATACTAGTTACAGGCAGTGGTTTGAATCCCAAAGCTTTGGTTGGAGTTTTACAAGCATTTGCAGTTTTTATTGCTGAAAAATGCTTCCCAGCGTCTGCTGTACACTTTTTTTATTTTGACTCATAACTTCACAAAGGATGCTTTCCAAGTAAATTCTCTTGCATTTAAGAGTAAAACTCTCCCCTTTATACTAGTTACAGGCAGTGGTTTGAATCCCAAAGCTTTGGTTGGAGTTTTACACACATTTGCAGTTTTTATTGCTTAAAAATGCTTCCCAGCGCCTGCTGTACACTTTTTTTATTTTGACTCATAACTTCACAAAGGATGCTTTCCAAGTAAATTCTCTTGCATTTAAGAGTAAAACTCTCCCCTTTATACTAGTTACAGGCAGTGGTTTGAATCCCAAAGCTTTGGTTGGAGTTTTACACACATTTGCAGTTTTTATTGCTTAAAAATGCTCCCCAGCTCCCTCTGCTGTACAATTTTTTTATTGAAACTCATAACTTCACAAAGGATGCTTTCAGTGTACATTTTCTTGCTTTTTAGAGTAGAACTCTCCCCTTTATACTAGTTACAGGCAGTAGTTTGAATCCCAAAGCTTTGGTTTGAGTTTTACAAACATTTGCAGTTTTTATTGCTTAGAAATGCTTCCCAGCTCACTCTGCTGTCCACTTTCTTTATTTTGACTCATAACTTCACAAATGATGCTTTCCAAGTAAATTCTCTTGATTTTTAGAGTAAAACTCTCCCCTTTAACCGAGTTACAGGTTGTGGTTTGAATCCCAAAGCTTTGGTTGGAGTTTTACACATATTTGTTGTTTTTATTGCTTAAAAATGCTTCCCAGCGCCTGCTGTACACTTTTTTTATTTTGACTCATAACTTCACAAAGGATGCTTTCCAAGTAAATTCTCTTGCATTTAAGAGTAAAACTCTCCCCTTTATACTAGTTACAGGCAGTGGTTTGAATCCCAAAGCTTTGGTTGGAGTTTTACAAGCATTTGCAGTTTTTATTGCTGAAAAATGCTTCCCAGCGCCTGCTGTACACGTTTTTTATTTTGACTCATAACTTCACAAAGGATGCTTTCCAAGTAAATTCTCTTGCATTTAAGAGTAAAACTCTCCCCTTTATACTAGTTACAGGCAGTGGTTTGAATCCCAAAGCTTTGGTTGGAGTTTTACACACATTTGCAGTTTTTATTGCTTAAAAATGCTTCCCAGCGCCTGCTGTACACTTTTTTTATTTTGACTCATAACTTCACAAAGGATGCTTTCCCAGTAAATTCTATTGCTTTTTAGAGTAGAACTCTCCCTTTTATACTAGTTACAGGCCGTGGTTTGAATCCCAAAGCTTTGGTTGGAGTTTTACACAGATTTGCAGTTTTTATGGCTTAAAAATGCTTCCCGGTGCCTGCTGTACAGTTTTTTTATTTTGACTCATAACTTCACAAAGTATGCTTTCCCAGGAAAGTCTATTGCTTTTTAGAGTAGAACTCTCCCCTTTATACTAGTTACAGGCCGTGGTTTGAATCCCAAAGCTTTGGTTGGAGTTTTACACAGATTTGCAGTTTTTATGGCTTAAAAATGCTTCCCGGCGCCTGCTGTACACTTTTTTTATTTTGACTCATAACTTCACAAAGGATGCTTTCCCAGTAAATTCTATTGCTTTTTAGAGTAGAACTCTCCCTTTATACTAGTTACAGGCCGTGGTTTGAATCCCAAAGCTTTGGTTGGAGTTTTACACAGATTTGCAGTTTTTATGGCTTAAAAATGCTTCCCGGTGCCTGCTGTACAGTTTTTTTATTTTCACTCATAACTTCACAAAGGATGATTTCCCAGTAAAGTCTCTTGCTTTTTAGAGTAGAACTCTCCCCGTTATACTAGTTACAGGCAGTGGTTTGAATCCCAAAGCTTTGGTTGGAGTTTTACAAGCATTTGCAGTTTTTAGTGCTGAAAAATCCTTCCCAGCGCCTGCTGTACACTTTTTTTATTTTGACTCATAACTTCACAAAGGATGCTTTCCAAGTAAATTCTCTTGCATTTAAGAGTAAAACTCTCCCCTTTATACTAGTTACAGGCAGTGGTTTGAATCCCAAAGCTTTGGTTGGAGTTTTACACACATTTGCAGTTTTTATTGCTTAAAAATTCTCCCCAGCTCCCTCTGCTGTACAATTTTTTTATTGAAACTCATAACTTCACAAAGGATGCTTTCAGAGTACATTTTCTTGCTTTTTAGAGTAGAACTCTCCCCTTTATACTAGTTAGAGGCAGTAGTTTGAATCCCAAAGCTTTGGTTTGAGTTTTACACACATTTGCAGTTTTTATTGCTTAGAAATGCTTCCCAGCTCACTCTGCTGTCCACTTTCTTTATTTTTACTCATAACTTCACAAATGATGCTTTCCAAGTAAATTCTCTTGATTTGTAGAGTAAAACTCTCCCCTTTAACCGAGTTACAGGCAGTGGTTTGAATCCCAAAGCTTTGGTAGGAGTTTTACACACATTTGCAGTTTTTATTGCTTAAAAATGCTTCCCAACGCCTGCTGTACAATTTTTTCATTTTGACTAATAACTTCACAAAGGATGCTTTCCAAGTAAAGTCTATTGCATTTCAGAGTAAAACTCTCCCCTTTATACTAGTTACAGGTTGTGGTTTGAATCCCAAAGCTTTGGTTGGAGTTTTACACATATTTGTTGTTTTTATTGCTTAAAAATGCTTCCCAGCGCCTGCTGTACACTTTTTTTATTTTGACTCATAACTTCACAAAGGATGCTTTCCAAGTAAATTCTCTTGCATTTAAGAGTAAAACTCTCCCCTTTATACTAGTTACAGGTTGTGGTTTGAATCCCAAAGCTTTGGTTGGAGTTTTACACATATTTGTTGTTTTTATTGCTTAAAAATGCTTCCCAGCGCCTGCTGTACACTTTTTTTATTTTGACTCATAACTTCACAAAGGATGCTTTCCAAGTAAATTCTCTTGCATTTAAGAGTAAAACTCTCCCCTTTATACTAGTTACAGGCAGTGGTTTGAATCCCAAAGCTTTGGTAGGAGTTTTACACACATTTGCAGTTTTTATTGCTTAAAAATGCTTCCCAACGCCTGCTGTACAATTTTTTCATTTTGACTAATAACTTCACAAAGGATGCTTTCCAAGTAAAGTCTATTGCATTTTAGAGTAAAACTCTCCACGTTATACTAGTTACAGGCAGTGGTTTGAATCCCAAAGCTTTGGTTGGAGTTTTACAAGCATTTGCAGTTTTTATTGCTGAAAAATGCTTCCCAGCGTCCTGCTGTACACTTTTTTTATTTTTACTCATAACTTCACAAAGGATGCTTTCCAAGTAAATTCTCTTGCATTTAAGAGTAAAACTCTCCCCTTTATACTAGTTACAGGCAGTGGTTTGAATCCCAAAGCTTTGGTTGGAGTTTTACACACATTTGCAGTTTTTATTGCTTAAAAATGCTTCCCAGCGCCTGCTGTACACTTTTTTTATTTTGACTCATAACTTCACAAAGGATGCTTTCCAAGTAAATTCTCTTGCATTTAAGAGTAAAACTCTCCCCTTTATACTAGTTACAGGCAGTGGTTTGAATCCCAAAGCTTTGGTTGGAGTTTTACACACATTTGCAGTTTTTATTGCTTAAAAATGCTCCCCAGCTCCCTCTGCTGTACAATTTTTGTATTGAAACTCATAACTTCACAAAGGATGCTTTCAGTGTACATTTTCTTGCTTTTTAGAGTAGAACTCTCCCCTTTATACTAGTTACAGGCAGTAGTTTGAATCCCAAAGCTTTGGTTTGAGTTTTACAAACATTTGCAGTTTTTATTGCTTAGAAATGCTTCCCAGCTCACTCTGCTGTCCACTTTCTTTATTTTGACTCATAACTTCACAAATGATGCTTTCCAAGTAAATTCTCTTGATTTTTAGAGTAAAACTCTCCCCTTTAACCGAGTTACAGGCAGTGGTTTGAATCCCAAAGCTTTGGTAGGAGTTTTACACACATTTGCAGTTTTTATTGCTTAAAAATGCTTCCCAACGCCTGCTGTACAATTTTTTCATTTTGACTAATAACTTCACAAAGGATGCTTTCCAAGTAAAGTCTATTGCATTTCAGAGTAAAACTCTCCCCTTTATACTAGTTACAGGTTGTGGTTTGAATCCCAAAGCTTTGGTTGGAGTTTTACACATATTTGTTGTTTTTATTGCTTAAAAATGCTTCCCAGCGCCTGCTGTACACTTTTTTTATTTTGACTCATAACTTCACAAAGGATGCTTTCCAAGTAAATTCTCTTGCATTTAAGAGTAAAACTCTCCCCTTTATACTAGTTACAGGTTGTGGTTTGAATCCCAAAGCTTTGGTTGGAGTTTTACACATATTTGTTGTTTTTATTGCTTAAAAATGCTTCCCAGCGCCTGCTGTACACTTTTTTTATTTTGACTAATAACTTCACAAAGGATGCTTTCCAAGTAAAGTCTATTGCATTTTAGAGTAAAACTCTCCACGTTATACTAGTTACAGGCAGTGGTTTGAATCCCAAAGCTTTGGTTGGAGTTTTACAAGCATTTGCAGTTTTTATTGCTGAAAAATGCTTCCCAGCGCCTGCTGTACACGTTTTTTATTTTGACTCATAACTTCACAAAGGATGCTTTCCAAGTAAATTCTCTTGCATTTAAGAGTAAAACTCTCCCCTTTATACTAGTTACAGGCAGTGGTTTGAATCCCAAAGCTTTGGTTGGAGTTTTACACACATTTGCAGTTTTTATTGCTTAAAAATGCTCCCCAGCTCCCTCTGCTGTACAATTTTTTTATTGAAACTCATAACTTCACAAAGGATGCTTTCAGAGTACATTTTCTTGCTTTTTAGAGTAGAACTCTCCCCTTTATACTAGTTACAGGCAGTAGTTTGAATCCCAAAGCTTTGGTTTGAGTTTTACAAACATTTGCAGTTTTTATTGCTTAGAAATGCTTCCCAGCTCACTCTGCTGTCCACTTTCTTTATTTTGACTCATAACTTCACAAATGATGCTTTCCAAGTAAATTCTCTTGATTTTTAGAGTAAAACTCTCCCCTTTATACTAGTTACAGGCAGTGGTTTGAATCCCAAAGCTTTGGTTGGAGTTTTACACACATTTGCAGTTTTTATTGCTTAAAAATGCTTCCCAACGCCTGCTGTACAATTTTTTCATTTTGACTAATAACTTCACAAAGGATGCTTTCCAAGTAAAGTCTATTGCATTTCAGAGTAAAACTCTCCCCTTTATACTAGTTACAGGTTGTGGTTTGAATCCCAAAGCTTTGGTTGGAGTTTTACACATATTTGTTGTTTTTATTGCTTAAAAATGCTTCCCAGCGCCTGCTGTACACTTTTTTTATTTTGACTCATAACTTCACAAAGGATGCTTTCCAAGTAAAGTCTCTTGCATTTAAGAGTAAAACTCTCCCCTTTATACTAGTTACAGGTTGTGGTTTGAATCCCAAAGCTTTGGTTGGAGTTTTACACATATTTGTTGTTTTTATTGCTTAAAAATGCTTCCCAGCGCATGCTGTACACTTTTTTTATTTTGACTCATAACTTCACAAAGGATGCTTTCCAAGTAAATTCTCTTGCATTTAAGAGTAAAACTCTCCCCTTTATACTAGTTACAGGCAGTGGTTTGAATCCCAAAGCTTTGGTAGGAGTTTTACACACATTTGCAGTTTTTATTGCTTAAAAATGCTTCCCAACGCCTGCTGTACAATTTTTTCATTTTGACTAATAACTTCACAAAGGATGCTTTCCAAGTAAAGTCTATTGCATTTTAGAGTAAAACTCTCCCCGTTATACTAGTTACAGGCAGTGGTTTGAATCCCAAAGCTTTGGTTGGAGTTTTACAAACATTTGCAGTTTTTATTGCTGAAAAATGCTTCCCAGCGCCTGCTGTACACTTTTTTTATTTTGACTCATAACTTCACAAAGGATGCTTTCCAAGTAAATTCTCTTGCATTTAAGAGTAAAACTCTCCCCTTTATACTAGTTACAGGCAGTGGTTTGAATCCCAAAGCTTTGGTTGGAGTTTTACACACATTTGCAGTTTTTATTGCTTAAAAATGCTTCCCAGCTCCTCTGCTGTACACTTTTTTTATTTTAACTCATAACTTCACAAAGGATGCTTTCCAAGTACATTTTCTTGCTTTTTAGAGTAGAACTCTCCCCTTTATACTAGTTACAGGCAGTAGTTTGAATCCCAAAGCTTTGGTTTGAGTTTTACAAACATTTGCAGTTTTTATTGCTTAGAAATGCTTCCCAGCTCACTCTGCTGTCCACTTTCTTTATTTTGACTCATAACTTCACAAATGATGCTTTCCAAGTAAATTCTCTTGATTTTTAGAGTAAAACTCTCCCCTTTAACCGAATTACAGGCAGTGGTTTGAATCCCAAAGCTTTGGTAGGAGTTTTACACACATTTGCAGTTTTTATTGCTTAAAAATGCTTCCCAACGCCTGCTGTACAATTTTTTCATTTTGACTAATAACTTCACAAAGGATGCTTTCCAAGTAAAGTCTATTGCATTTCAGAGTAAAACTCTCCCCTTTATACTAGTTACAGGTTGTGGTTTGAATCCCAAAGCTTTGGTTGGAGTTTTACACATATTTGTTGTTTTTATTGCTTAAAAATGCTTCCCAGCGCCTGCTGTACACTTTCTTTATTTTCACTCATAACTTCACAAAGTATGCTTTCCCAGTAAAGTCTATTGCTTTTTAGAGTAGAACTCTCCCCTTTATACTAGTTACAGGCCGTGGTTTGAATCCCAAAGCTTTGGTTGGAGTTTTACACAGATTTGCAGTTTCTATTGCTTAAAAATGCTTCCCAGCTCCATCTGCTGTACACTTTTTTTATTTTCACTCATAACTTCACAAAGGATGATTTCCCAGTAAAGTCTCTTGCTTTTTAGAGTAGAACGCTCCCCGTTATACTAGTTACAGGCAGTGGTTTGAATCCCAAAGCTTTGGTTGGAGTTTTACAAGCATTTGCAGTTTTTATTGCTGAAAAATGCTTCCCAGCGCCTGCTGTACACTTTTTTTATTTTGACTCATAACTTCACAAAGGATGCTTTCCAAGTAAATTCTCTTGCATTTAAGAGTAAAACTCTCCCCTTTATACTAGTTACAGGTTGTGGTTTGAATCCCAAAGCTTTGGTTGGAGTTTTACACATATTTGTTGTTTTTATTGCTTAAAAATGCTTCCCAGCGCCTGCTGTACACTTTTTTTATTTTGACTCATAACTTCACAAAGGATGCTTTCCAAGTAAATTCTCTTGCATTTTAGAGTAAAACTCTCCACGTTATACTAGTTACAGGCAGTGGTTTGAATCCCAAAGCTTTGGTTGGAGTTTTACAAGCATTTGCAGTTTTTATTGCTGAAAAATGCTTCCCAGCGCCTGCTGTACACGTTTTTTATTTTGACTCATAACTTCACAAAGGATGCTTTCCAAGTAAATTCTCTTGCATTTAAGAGTAAAACTCTCCCCTTTATACTAGTTACAGGCAGTGGTTTGAATCCCAAAGCTTTGGTTGGAGTTTTACACACATTTGCAGTTTTTATTGCTTAAAAATGCTTCCCAGCGCCTGCTGTACACTTTTTTTATTTTGACTCATAACTTCACAAAGGATGCTTTCCCAGTAAATTCTATTGCTTTTTAGAGTAGAACTCTCCCTTTTATACTAGTTACAGGCCGTGGTTTGAATCCCAAAGCTTTGGTTGGAGTTTTACACAGATTTGCAGTTTTTATGGCTTAAAAATGCTTCCCGGTGCCTGCTGTACAGTTTTTTTATTTTCACTCATAACTTCACAAAGGATGATTTCCCAGTAAAGTCTCTTGCTTTTTAGAGTAGAACTCTCCCCGTTATACTAGTTACAGGGAGTGGTTTGAATCCCAAAGCTTTGGTTGGAGTTTTACAAGCATTTGCAGTTTTTAGTGCTGAAAAATCCTTCCCAGCGCCTGCTGTACACTTTTTTTATTTTGACTCATAACTTCACAAAGTATGCTTTCCCAGGAAAGTCTATTGCTTTTTAGAGTAGAACTCTCCCCTTTATACTAGTTACAGGCCGTGGTTTGAATCCCAAAGCTTTGGTTGGAGTTTTACACAGATTTGCAGTTTTTATGGCTTAAAAATGCTTCCCGGCGCCTGCTGTACACTTTTTTTATTTTGACTCATAACTTCACAAAGGATGCTTTCCCAGTAAATTCTATTGCTTTTTAGAGTAGAACTCTCCCTTTTATACTAGTTACAGGCCGTGGTTTGAATCCCAAAGCTTTGGTTGGAGTTTTACACAGATTTGCAGTTTTTATGGCTTAAAAATGCTTCCCGGTGCCTGCTGTACAGTTTTTTTATTTTCACTCATAACTTCACAAAGGATGATTTCCCAGTAAAGTCTCTTGCTTTTTAGAGTAGAACTCTCCCCGTTATACTAGTTACAGGCAGTGGTTTGAATCCCAAAGCTTTGGTTGGAGTTTTACAAGCATTTGCAGTTTTTAGTGCTGAAAAATCCTTCCCAGCGCCTGCTGTACACTTTTTTTATTTTGACTCATAACTTCACAAAGGATGCTTTCCAAGTAAGTTCTCTTGCATTTAAGAGTAAAACTCTCCCCTTTATACTAGTTACAGGTTGTGGTTTGAATCCCAAAGCTTTGGTTGGAGTTTTACACATATTTGTTGTTTTTATTGCTTAAAAATGCTTCCCAGCGCATGCTGTACACTTTTTTTATTTTGACTCATAACTTCACAAAGGATGCTTTCCAAGTAAATTCTCTTGCATTTAATAGTAAAACTCTCCCCTTTATACTAGTTACAGGCAGTGGTTTGAATCCCAAAGCTTTGGTAGGAGTTTTACACACATTTGCAGTTTTTATTGCTTAAAAATGCTTCCCAACGCCTGCTGTACAATTTTTTCATTTTGACTAATAACTTCACAAAGGATGCTTTCCAAGTAAAGTCTATTGCATTTTAGAGTAAAACTCTCCACGTTATACTAGTTACAGGCAGTGGTTTGAATCCCAAAGCTTTGGTTGGAGTTTTACAAACATTTGCAGTTTTTATTGCTGAAAAATGCTTCCCAGCGCCTGCTGTACACTTTTTTTATTTTGACTCATAACTTCACAAAGGATGCTTTCCAAGTAAATTCTCTTGCATTTAAGAGTAAAACTCTCCCCTTTATACTAGTTACAGGCAGTGGTTTGAATCCCAAAGCTTTGGTTGGAGTTTTACACACATTTGCAGTTTTTATTGCTTAAAAATGCTCCCCAGCTCCCTCTGCTGTACAATTTTTTTTATTGAAACTCATAACTTCACAAAGGATGCTTTCAGAGTACATTTTCTTGCTTTTTAGAGTAGAACTCTCCCCTTTATACTAGTTACAGGCAGTAGTTTGAATCCCAAAGCTTTGGTTTGAGTTTTACAAACATTTGCAGTTTTTATTGCTTAGAAATGCTTCCCAGCTCACTCTGCTGTCCACTTTCTTTATTTTGACTCATAACTTCACAAATGATGCTTTCCAAGTAAATTCTCTTGATTTTTAGAGTAAAACTCTCCCCTTTAACCGAATTACAGGCAGTGGTTTGAATCCCAAAGCTTTGGTAGGAGTTTTACACACATTTGCAGTTTTTATTGCTTAA
This sequence comes from Phycodurus eques, assembly GCF_024500275.1. NCBI lineage: Eukaryota > Metazoa > Chordata > Actinopteri > Syngnathiformes > Syngnathidae > Phycodurus > Phycodurus eques. The sequence goes on along the minus strand of NW_026904089.1, from coordinate 43,193 downwards.
AAATGCTTCCCAACGCCTGCTGTACAATTTTTTCATTTTGACTAATAACTTCACAAAGGATGCTTTCCAAGTAAAGTCTATTGCATTTCAGAGTAAAACTCTCCCCTTTATACTAGTTACAGGTTGTGGTTTGAATCCCAAAGCTTTGGTTGGAGTTTTACACATATTTGTTGTTTTTATTGCTTAAAAATGCTTCCCAGCGCCTGCTGTACACTTTCTTTATTTTCACTCATAACTTCACAAAGTATGCTTTCCCAGTAAAGTCTATTGCTTTTTAGAGTAGAACTCTCCCCTTTATACTAGTTACAGGCCGTGGTTTGAATCCCAAAGCTTTGGTTGGAGTTTTACACAGATTTGCAGTTTCTATTGCTTAAAAATGCTTCCCAGCTCCATCTGCTGTACACTTTTTTTATTTTCACTCATAACTTCACAAAGGATGATTTCCCAGTAAAGTCTCTTGCTTTTTAGAGTAGAACGCTCCCCGTTATACTAGTTACAGGCAGTGGTTTGAATCCCAAAGCTTTGGTTGGAGTTTTACAAGCATTTGCAGTTTTTATTGCTGAAAAATGCTTCCCAGCGCCTGCTGTACACGTTTTTTATTTTGACTCATAACTTCACAAAGGATGCTTTCCAAGTAAATTCTCTTGCATTTAAGAGTAAAACTCTCCCCTTTATACTAGTTACAGGTTGTGGTTTGAATCCCAAAGCTTTGGTTGGAGTTTTACACATATTTGTTGTTTTTATTGCTTAAAAATGCTTCCCAGCGCCTGCTGTACACTTTTTTTATTTTGACTCATAACTTCACAAAGGATGCTTTCCAAGTAAATTCTCTTGCATTTAAGAGTAAAACTCTCCCCTTTATACTAGTTACAGGCAGTGGTTTGAATCCCAAAGCTTTGGTAGGAGTTTTACACACATTTGCAGTTTTTATTGCTTAAAAATGCTTCCCAACGCCTGCTGTACAATTTTTTCATTTTGACTAATAACTTCACAAAGGATGCTTTCCAAGTAAAGTCTATTGCATTTTAGAGTAAAACTCTCCACGTTATACTAGTTACAGGCAGTGGTTTGAATCCCAAAGCTTTGGTTGGAGTTTTACAAGCATTTGCAGTTTTTATTGCTGAAAAATGCTTCCCAGCGCCTGCTGTACACGTTTTTTATTTTGACTCATAACTTCACAAAGGATGCTTTCCAAGTAAATTCTCTTGCATTTAAGAGTAAAACTCTCCCCTTTATACTAGTTACAGGCAGTGGTTTGAATCCCAAAGCTTTGGTTGGAGTTTTACACACATTTGCAGTTTTTATTGCTTAAAAATGCTTCCCAGCGCCTGCTGTACACTTTTTTTATTTTGACTCATAACTTCACAAAGGATGCTTTCCCAGTAAATTCTATTGCTTTTTAGAGTAGAACTCTCCCTTTTATACTAGTTACAGGCCGTGGTTTGAATCCCAAAGCTTTGGTTGGAGTTTTACACAGATTTGCAGTTTTTATGGCTTAAAAATGCTTCCCGGTGCCTGCTGTACAGTTTTTTTATTTTCACTCATAACTTCACAAAGGATGATTTCCCAGTAAAGTCTCTTGCTTTTTAGAGTAGAACTCTCCCCGTTATACTAGTTACAGGGAGTGGTTTGAATCCCAAAGCTTTGGTTGGAGTTTTACAAGCATTTGCAGTTTTTAGTGCTGAAAAATCCTTCCCAGCGCCTGCTGTACACTTTTTTTATTTTGACTCATAACTTCACAAAGTATGCTTTCCCAGGAAAGTCTATTGCATTTTAGAGTAGAACTCTCCCCTTTATACTAGTTACAGGCCGTGGTTTGAATCCCAAAGCTTTGGTTGGAGTTTTACACAGATTTGCAGTTTTTATGGCTTAAAAATGCTTCCCGGCGCCTGCTGTACACTTTTTTTATTTTGACTCATAACTTCACAAAGGATGCTTTCCCAGTAAATTCTATTGCTTTTTAGAGTAGAACTCTCCCTTTTATACTAGTTACAGGCCGTGGTTTGAATCCCAAAGCTTTGGTTGGAGTTTTACACAGATTTGCAGTTTTTATGGCTTAAAAATGCTTCCCGGTGCCTGCTGTACAGTTTTTTTATTTTCACTCATAACTTCACAAAGGATGATTTCCAGTAAAGTCTCTTGCTTTTTAGAGTAGAACTCTCCCCGTTATACTAGTTACAGGCAGTGGTTTGAATCCCAAAGCTTTGGTTGGAGTTTTACAAGCATTTGCAGTTTTTAGTGCTGAAAAATCCTTCCCAGCGCCTGCTGTACACTTTTTTTATTTTGACTCATAACTTCACAAAGGATGCTTTCCAAGTAAATTCTCTTGCATTTAAGAGTAAAACTCTCCCCTTTATACTAGTTACAGGCAGTGGTTTGAATCCCAAAGCTTTGGTTGGAGTTTTACACACATTTGCAGTTTTTATTGCTTAAAAATGCTCCCCAGCTCCCTCTGCTGTACAATTTTTTTATTGAAACTCATAACTTCACAAAGGATGCTTTCAGAGTACATTTTCTTGCTTTTTAGAGTAGAACTCTCCCCTTTATACTAGTTACAGGCAGTAGTTTGAATCCCAAAGCTTTGGTTTGAGTTTTACAAACATTTGCAGTTTTTATTGCTTAGAAATGCTTCCCAGCTCACTCTGCTGTCCACTTTCTTTATTTTGACTCATAACTTCACAAATGATGCTTTCCAAGTAAATTCTCTTGATTTTTAGAGTAAAACTCTCCCCTTTAACCGAGTTACAGGCAGTGGTTTGAATCCCAAAGCTTTGGTAGGAGTTTTACACACATTTGCAGTTTTTATTGCTTAAAAATGCTTCCCAACGCCTGCTGTACAATTTTTTCATTTTGACTAATAACTTCACAAAGGATGCTTTCCAAGTAAATTCTATTGCATTTCAGAGTAAAACTCTCCCCTTTATACTAGTTACAGGTTGTGGTTTGAATCCCAAAGCTTTGGTTGGAGTTTTACACATATTTGTTGTTTTTATTGCTTAAAAATGCTTCCCAGCGCCTGCTGTACACTTTTTTTATTTTGACTCATAACTTCACAAAGGATGCTTTCCAAGTAAATTCTCTTGCATTTAAGAGTAAAACTCTCCCCTTTATACTAGTTACAGGTTGTGGTTTGAATCCCAAAGCTTTGGTTGGAGTTTTACACATATTTGTTGTTTTTATTGCTTAAAAATGCTTCCCAGCGCCTGCTGTACACTTTTTTTATTTTGACTCATAACTTCACAAAGGATGCTTTCCAAGTAAATTCTCTTGCATTTAATAGTAAAACTCTCCCCTTTATACTAGTTACAGGCAGTGGTTTGAATCCCAAAGCTTTGGTAGGAGTTTTACACACATTTGCAGTTTTTATTGCTTAAAAATGCTTCCCAACGCCTGCTGTACAATTTTTTCATTTTGACTAATAACTTCACAAAGGATGCTTTCCAAGTAAAGTCTATTGCATTTTAGAGTAAAACTCTCCACGTTATACTAGTTACAGGCAGTGGTTTGAATCCCAAAGCTTTGGTTGGAGTTTTACAAACATTTGCAGTTTTTATTGCTGAAAAATGCTTCCCAGCGCCTGCTGTACACTTTTTTTATTTTGACTCATAACTTCACAAAGGATGCTTTCCAAGTAAATTCTCTTGCATTTAAGAGTAAAACTCTCCCCTTTATACTAGTTACAGGCAGTGGTTTGAATCCCAAAGCTTTGGTTGGAGTTTTACACACATTTGCAGTTTTTATTGCTTAAAAATGCTCCCCAGCTCCCTCTGCTGTACAATTTTTTTTATTGAAACTCATAACTTCACAAAGGATGCTTTCAGAGTACATTTTCTTGCTTTTTAGAGTAGAACTCTCCCCTTTATACTAGTTACAGGCAGTAGTTTGAATCCCAAAGCTTTGGTTTGAGTTTTACAAACATTTGCAGTTTTTATTGCTTAGAAATGCTTCCCAGCTCACTCTGCTGTCCACTTTCTTTATTTTGACTCATAACTTCACAAATGATGCTTTCCAAGTAAATTCTCTTGATTTTTAGAGTAAAACTCTCCCCTTTTAACCGAATTACAGGCAGTGGTTTGAATCCCAAAGCTTTGGTAGGAGTTTTACACACATTTGCAGTTTTTATTGCTTAAAAATGCTTCCCAACGCCTGCTGTACAATTTTTTCATTTTGACTAATAACTTCACAAAGGATGCTTTCCAAGTAAAGTCTATTGCATTTCAGAGTAAAACTCTCCCCTTTATACTAGTTACAGGTTGTGGTTTGAATCCCAAAGCTTTGGTTGGAGTTTTATACATATTTGTTGTTTTTATTGCTTAAAAATGCTTCCCAGCGCCTGCTGTACACTTTCTTTATTTTCACTCATAACTTCACAAAGTATGCTTTCCCAGTAAAGTCTATTGCTTTTTAGAGTAGAACTCTCCCCTTTATACTAGTTACAGGCCGTGGTTTGAATCCCAAAGCTTTGGTTGGAGTTTTACACAGATTTGCAGTTTTTATGGCTTAAAAATGCTTCCAGCGCCTGCTGTACACTTTTTTATTTTGACTCATAACTTCACAAAGGATGCTTTCCCAGTAAATTCTCTTGCATTTAAGAGTAAAACTCTCCCCTTTATACTAGTTACAGGCAGTGGTTTGAATCCCAAAGCTTTGGTTGGAGTTTTACACACATTTGCAGTTTTTATTGCTTAAAAATGCTTCCCAGCGCCTGCTGTACACTTTTTTTATTTTGACTCATAACTTCACAAAGGATGCTTTCCCAGTAAATTCTCTTGCATTTTATAGTAAAACACTCCCCTTTATACTAGTTAGCAGGTTGTGGTTTGAATCCCAAAGCTTTGGTTGGAGTTTTACACACATTTGCAGTTTTTATCGCTTAAAAATTCTTCCCAGCGCCTGCTGTACACTTTTTTTATTTTCACTCATAACTTAACAAAGGATGCTTTCCCAGTAAATTCTCTTGCTTTTAGAGTAAACCTCTCCCATTTATACTAGTTACAGGCAGTGGTTTGAATCCCAAAGCTTTGGTTGGAGTTTTACACACATTTGCAGTTTTTATTGCTTAAAAATGCTTCCCAGCGCCTGCTGTACACTTTTTTTATTTTGACTCATAACTTCACAAAGGATGCTTTCCCAGTAAATTCTATTGCTTTTTAGAGTAAAACTCTCTCCTTTATACTAGTTACAGGTTGTGGTTTGTGAGTTTCACACATTTGCAGTTTTTATCACTTAAAAATGCTTCCCAGTGCCTGCTGTACACTTTTTTTATTTTGACTCAATACTTCACAAAGGATGCTTTCCCAGTAAATTGTCTTGCTTTTTAGAGTAAAACTCTCCCATTTATACTAGTTACAGGCAGTCGTTTGAATCCCAAAGCTTTGGTTTGAGTTTTACACACATTTGCAGTTTTTATTGCTTAAAAATGCTTCACAGCTCCCTCTGCTGTACACTTTTTACATTTTGACTCAGAACTTCAGAAAGGATGCTTTCCCATTAAATTATCTTGCTTTTTATAGTAAAACTCTCCCCTTTATACTAGTTACAGACAGTGGTTTGAATCCCAAAGCTTTGGTTGGAGTTTTACACACATTTGCAGTTTTTATTGCTTAAAAATGCTTCCCAGCGCCTTTGGAAACTTTTTTTATTTTGACTCATAACTTCAAAAAGGATGCTTTCCCAGTAAATTCTCTTGGTTTTTATAGTAAAACACTCCCCTTTATACTAGTTGCAGGTTGTGGTTTGAATCCCAAAGCTTTGGTTGGAGTTTTACACACATTTGCAGTTTTTATCGCTTAAAAATTCTTCCCAGCGCCTGCTGTACACTTTTTTTATTTTCACTCATAACTTAACAAAGGATGGTTTCCCAGTAAATTCTCTTGCTTTTTAGAGTAAACCTCTCCCATTTATACTAGTTACAGGTTGTGGTTTGAATCCAAAAGCTTTGGTTGGAGTTTTACACACATTTGCAGTTTTTATCGCTTAAAAATGCTTCCAGCGCCTTTGGAAACTTTTTTTATTTTGACTCATAACTTCAAAAAGGATGCTTTCCCAGTAAATTCTCCTGCTTTTTAGAGTAAAACTCTCCCATTTATACTAGTTACAGGTTGTGGTTTGAATCCAAAAGCTTTGGTTGGAGTTTTACACACATTTGCAGTTTTAATTGCTTAAAAATGCTTCCCAGCGCCTGTTGTACCCTTTTTTTATTTTGACTCATAACTTCACAAAGGATGCTTTCCCAGTAAATTCTCTTGATTTTTAGAGTAGAACTCTCCCCTTTATATTCGTTACAGGCAGTGGTTTGAATCCCAAAGCTTTGGTTTGAGTTTTACAAACATTTGCAGTTTTTATTGCTGAAAAATGCTTCCCAGCGCCTGCTGTACACTTTTTTTTATTTTGAATCATAACTTCACAAAGGATGTTTTCCAAGTAAATTCTCTTGCATTTTAGAGTAAAACTCTCCCCTTTATACGAGTTACAGGCATTGGTTTGAATCCCAAAGCTTTGGTTGGAGTTTTACACACATTTGGTGTTTTTATTGCTTAAAAATGCTACCCAGCTCCCTCTGCTGTACACTTTTTTTTGTAACTCATAACTTCCCAAAGGATTCTTTCCCAGTAAATTCTCTTGCTTTTTCGAGTAAAACTCTCCCCTTAATACGAGTTACAGGCAGTGATTTGAATCCCAAAGCTTTGGTTGGAGTTTGACACACATTTGCTGTTTTTATTGCTTAAAAATGCTTCCCAGCGCCTGCTGTACACATTTTTTATTTTCACTCATTACTTAACAAAGTATGCTTTCCCAGTAAAGGTTTCTTGCTTTTTAGAGTAAGAACTCTCCCCTTTATACTTGTTACAGGCAGTGGTTTGAATCCCAAAGCTTTGGTTGGAGTTTTAAACACATTTGCAGTTTTTATCGCTTAAAAATGCTTCCCAGCTCCCTCTAATGTACACTGTTTTTATTGTGACTAATAACTTCACTAATGATGCTTTCCAAGTAAATTCTCTTGCTTTTTAGAGTAAAACTCTCCGCTTTATACTAATTACAGGCAGTGTTTTGAATCCCAAAGCTTTGGTTGGAGTTTTACAAACATTTGCAGTTTTTATTGCTGAAAAATGCTTCCCAGCGCCTGCTGTACACTTTTTTTATTTTGACTCATAACTTCACAAAGGATGCTTTCCAAGTAAATTCTCTTGCATTTAAGAGTAAATCTCTCCCCTTTATACAAGTGACAGGTAGTGGTTTGAATCCCAAAGCTTTGGTTGGAGTTATCCACACATTTGCTGTTTTTATTGCTTAAAAATGCTCCCCAGCTCCCTCTGCTGTACACGTTTTTTTATTATAACTCATAACTTCACAAAGGATGCTTTACCTGTAAATTCTCTTGCTTTTTAGAGTAAAACTCTCCCCTTTATACTAGTTACAGGCCGTGGTTTGTATGCCAAAGCTTTGGTTGGAGTTTTACACACATTTGCAGTTTTTATTGCTTAAAAATGCTTCACAGCTCCCTCTGCTGTACACTTTCTTTATTGTAACTCATAACTTCACAAAGGATGCTTTCCCAGTAAAGTCTCTTGCTTTTTAGAGTAAAACTCACCCCTTTATACGAGTTACAGGCAGTGATTTGAATCCCAAAGCTTTGGTTGGAGTTTTACAAACATTTGCAGTTTTTATTTGCTGAAAAATGCTTCCCAGCGCCTGCTGTACACTTTTTTTTATTTTGAATCATAACTTCACAAAGGATGTTTTCCAAGTAAATTCTCTTGCATTTTAGAGTAAAACTCTCCCCTTTATACTAGTTACAGGTTGTGGTTTGAATCCCAAAGCTTTGGGTGGAATTTTACACACATTTGCAGTTTTTATTGCTTGAAAATGCTTCACAGCTCCCTCTGCTGTACACTTTTTTTATTGTAACTCATAACGTCCCAAAGGATGCTTTCCCAGTAAATTCTCTTGCTTTTAAGAGTAAAACGCTCCCTTTTATACGAGTTACAGGCAGTGGTTTGAATCCCAAAGCTTTGGTTGGAGTTTTACACACATTTGCAGTTTTTATCGCTTAAAAATGCTTCCCAGCGCCTGCTGTACACTTTTTTATTTTGACTCTTTACTTCACAAAGGATGCTTTCCCAGTAAATTCTCTTGATTTTTAGAGTAAAACTCTCCCCTTTATACTAGTTACAGACAGTGGTTTGAATCTCAAAGCTTTGGTTGGAGTTTTACACACATTTGCAGTTTTTATCGCTTAAAAATGCTTCCCAGCGCCTGCTGTACACTTTTTTTATTTTGATTCTTTACTTCAAAAAGGATGCTTTCCCAGTAAATTCTCTTGCTTTTTGTAGTAAAACTCTCCCCTTTATACTAGTTGCAGGTTGTGGTTTGAATCCCAAAGTTTTGGTTGGAGTTTTACACTCATTTGCAGTTTTTATCGCTTAAAAATGCTTCCCAGCGCCTGCTGTACACTTTTTTTATTTTGACTCTTTACTTCACAAAGGATGCTTTCCCAGTAAATTCTCTTGATTGTTAGAGTAGAACTCTCCCCTTTATATTTGTTACAGGCAGTGGTTTGAATCCCAAAGCTTTGGTTGGAGTTTTACACACATTTGCTTCTTTTATTGCTTAAAAATGCTACCCAGCTCCCTCTGCTGTACACTTTTTTTTTGTAACTCATAACTTCCCAAAGGATTCTTTCCCAGTAAATTCTCTTGCTTTTTCGAGTAAAACTCTCCACTTAATACGAGTTACAGGCAGTGGTTTGAATCCCAAAGCTTTGGTTGGAGTTTTACACACATTTGCTGTTTTTATTGCTTAAAAATGCTTCCCAGCTCTCTCTGCTTGACACCTTTTTATTGTAACTCATAACTTCACAAAGGATGCTTTCCCAGGAAAGTATCTTGCTTTTTAGAGTAAGCGCTCTCCCCTTTATACTAGTTACAGGCAGTGATTTGAATCCCAAAGCTTTGGTTGGAGTTTGACACACATTTGCTGTTTTTATTGCTTAAAAATGCTTCCCAGCACCTGCTGTACACATTTTTTATTTTCACTCATTACTTAACAAAGTATGCTTTCCCAGTAAGGTTTCTTGCTTTTTAGAGAAGAACTCTCCCCTTTATACTTGTTACAGGCAGTGGTTTGAATCCCAGAGCTTTGGTTGGAGTTTTAAACACATTTGCAGTTTTTATCGCTTAAAAATGCTTCCCAGCTCCCTCTAATGTACACTTTTTTTATTGTGACTAATAACTTCACAAAGGATGCTTTCCCAGTAAAGTCTCTTGCTTTTTAGAGTAAAACTCTCCCCTTATACGAGTTACAGGCAGTGTTTGAATCCCAAAGCTCTCACAAAGGATGCTTTCCCAGTAAAGTCTCTTGCTTTTTAGAGTAAAACTCTCCCCTTTATACGAGTTACAGGCAGTGGTTTGAATCCCAAAGCTTTGGTTGTAGTTTTACATACATTTGCTGTTTTTATTGCTTAAAAATGCTACCCAGCTCCCTCTGCTGTACACTTTTTTTTTGTAACTCATAACTTCACAAAGGATGCTTTCCCAGTAAATTCTCTTGCATTTTAGAGTAAAACTCTCCCCTTTATACTAGTTACAGGTTGTGGTTTGAATCCCAAAGCTTTGGGTGGAATTTTACACACATTTGCAGTTTTTATTGCTTAAAAATGCTTCACAGCTCCCTCTGCTGCCCACTTTTTTTATTGTAACTCATAACGTCCCAAAGGATGCTTTCCCAGTAAATTCTCTTGCTTTTAAGAGTAAAACGCTCCCTTTTATACGAGTTACAGGCAGTGGTTTGAATCCCAAAGTTTTGGTTGGAGTTTTACACACATTTGCAGTTTTTATTGCTTAAAAATGCTTCCCAGCGCCTGCTATACACTTTTTTAATTTTCACTCATAACTTCACAAAGGATGCTTTCCCAGCAAAGTCTCTTGTTTTTTAGAGTAGAACTCTCCCCTAAAAACTAGTTACAGGCAGTGGTTTGACTCCCAAAGCTTTGGTTGGAGGTTTACACACATTTGCAGTTTTTATTGCTTAAAAATGCTTCCCAGCTCCCTCTGCTGTGGACTTTTTTTATTTTGACTCATAACTTCACAAAGGATGCTTTCCAATAACTTCTCCTGCATTTTAGAGTAAAACTCTCCCCTTTATACTAGTTACAGGCCGTGGTTTGTATCCCAAAGCTTTGGTTGGAGTTTTACACACATTTGCAGTTTTTATTGCTTAAAAATGCTTCCCAGCTCCCTCTGCTGTACACTTTTTTTATTTTGACTCATAACTTCACAAAGGATGCTTTCCCAGTAAATTCTCTTGATTTTTAGAGTAGAACTCTCCCCTTTATATTCGTTACAGGCAGTGGTTTGAATCCCAAAGCTTTGGTTTGAGTTTTACACATATTTGCAGTTTTTATTGCTTAAAAATGCTTCACAGCTCCCTCTGCTGTACACTTTTTTTTATTATAACTCATAACTTCACAAAGGATGCTTTACCTGTAAATTCTCTTGCTTTTTAGAGTAAAACTCTCCCCTTTATACTAGTTACAGGCAGTGGTTTGAATCCCAAAGCTTTGGTTGGAATTATCCACACATTTGCTGTTATTATTGCTTAAAAATGCTCCCCAACGACCTCTGCTGTACAGTTTTTTTTATTGTAACTCATAACTTCACAAAGGATGCTTTCCCAGTAAATTCTCTTGCATTTTAGAGTAAAACTCTCCCCTTTATACTAGTTACAGGTTGTGGTTTGAATCCCAAAGCTTTGGATGGAATTTTACACACATTTGCAGTTTTTATTGCTTAAAAATGCTTCACAGCTCCCTCTGCTGCCCACTTTTTTTATTGTAACTCATAACGTCCCAAAGGATGCTTTCCCAGTAAATTCTCTTGCTTTTAAGAGTAAAACGCTCCCTTTTATACGAGTTACAGGCAGTGGTTTGAATCCCAAAGCTTTGGTTGGAGTTTTACACACATTTGCAGTTTTTATTGCTTAAAAATGCTTCCCAGCGCCTGCTATACACTTTTTTAATTTTCACTCATAACTTCACAAAGGATGCTTTCCCAGCAAAGTCTCTTGTTTTTTAGAGTAGAACTCTCCCCTTAAAACTAGTTACAGGCAGTGGTTTGACTCCCAAAGCTTTGGTTGGAGGTTTACACACATTTGCAGTTTTTATTGCTTAAAAATGCTTCCCAGCTCCCTCTGCTGTGGACTTTTTTTATTTTGACTCATAACTTCACAAAGGATGCTTTCCAATAACTTCTCCTGCATTTTAGAGTAAAACTCTCCCCTTTATACTAGTTACAGGCCGTGGTTTGTATCCCAAAGCTTTGGTTGGAGTTTTACACACATTTGCAGTTTTTATTGCTTAAAAATGCTTCCCAGCTCCCTCTGCTGTACACTTTTTTTATTTTGACTCATAACTTCACAAAGGATGCTTTCCCAGTAAATTCTCTTGATTTTTAGAGTAGAACTCTCCCCTTTATATTCGTTACAGGCAGTGGTTTGAATCCCAAAGCTTTGGTTTGAGTTTTACACATATTTGCAGTTTTTATTGCTTAAAAATGCTTCACAGCTCCCTCTGCTGTACACTTTTTTTATTATAACTCATAACTTCACAAAGGATGCTTTACCTGTAAATTCTCTTGCTTTTTAGAGTAAAACTCTCCCCTTTATACTAGTTACAGGCAGTGGTTTGAATCCCAAAGCTTTGGTTGGAATTATCCACACATTTGCTGTTATTATTGCTTAAAAATGCTCCCCAACTACCTCTGCTGTACAGTTTTTTTTATTGTAACTCATAACTTCACAAAGGATGCTTTCCAAGTAAATTCTCTTGCATTTAAGAGTAAATCTCTCCCCTTTATACTAGTTACAGGCAGTGGTTTGAATCCCAAAGCTTTGGTTGGAGTTTTACACACATTTGCAGTTTTTATTGCTTAAAAATGCTTCCCAGCGCCTGCTATACACTTTTTTAATTTTCACTCATAACTTCACAAAGGATGCTTTCCCAGTAAAGTCTCTTGTTTTTTAGAGTAGAACTCTCCCCTTAAAACTAGTTACAGGCAGTGGTTTGACTCCCAAAGCTTTGGTTGGAGGTTTACACACATTTGCAGTTTTTATTGCTTAAAAATGCTTCCCAGCTCCCTCTGCTGTGGACTTTTTTTATTTTGACTCATAACTTCACAAAGGATGCTTTCCAATAACTTCTCCTGCATTTTAGAGTAAAACTCTCCCCTTTATACTAGTTACAGGCCGTGGTTTGTATCCCAAAGCTTTGGTTGGAGTTTTACACACATTTGCAGTTTTTATTGATTAAAAATGCTTCACAGCTCCCTCTGCTGTACACTTTTTTTTATTGTAACTCATAACTTCACAAAGGATGCTTTCCCAGTAAATTCCCTTGCTTTTTAGAGTAAAACTCTCCCCTTTATACTAGTTACAGGTTGTGGTTTGTGAGTTTTACACATTTGCAGTTTTTATCGCTTAAAAATGCTTCCCAGCGCCTGCTGTACACTTTTTTTATTTTGACTCATAACTTCACAAAGGATGCTTTCCCAGTAAATTCTCTTGCTTTTTCGAAGAGAACTCTTCCCTTTATACTAGTTACAGGCAGTGGTTTGAATCCCAAAGCTTTGGTTGGAGTTTTACACACATTTACAGTTTTTATTGCTTAAAAATTCTTCCCAGCGCCTGCTGTAAACTTTTTTTATTTTGACTCATAACTTCACAAAGGATGCTTTCCCAGTAAATTCTCTTGCTTTTTAGAGTAAAACTCTCCCCTTTATACTAGTTACAGGTTGTGGTTTGTGAGTTTTACACACATTTGCAGTTTTTATCGCTTAAAAATGCTTTCCAGCGCCTGCTGTACACTTTTTTTATTTTGACTCATAACTTCACAAAGGATGCTTTCCAAGTAAATTCTCTTGCATTTTAGAGTAAAACTCTCCCCTTTATACTAGTTACAGTCAGTGGTTTGAATCCCAAAGCTTTGGTTGGAGTTTTACACACATTTGCAGTTTTTATTGCTTAAAAATGCTTCCCAGCTCCCTCTGCTGTACACTTTTTTTTATTGAAACTCATAACTTCACAAAGGATGCTTTCCCAGTACATTCTCTTGCTTTTTAGAGTAAAACCCTCCCCTTTATAATAGTTACAGGCAGTGGTTTGAATCCCAAAGCTTCTGTTGGAGTTTTACACACATTCGCAGTTTTTATTGCTTAAAAATGCTTCCCAGCTCCTTCTGCTGTACACTTTTTTTTATTGTAACTCATAACTTCACAAAGGATGGTTTCCCAGTAAATTTTATTGCTTTTTAGAATACAACTCTCCCCTTTATACTAGTTACAGGCAGTGGTTTGAATCCCAAAGCTTTGGTTGGAGTTTTACAAACATTTGCAGTTTTTATTGCTGAAACTTTTTCATTTTGACTCATAACTTCACCAAGGATGCTTTCCAAGAAAATTCTCTTGCATTTAAGAGTAAAACTCTCCCCTTTATACTAGTTACAGGCAGTGGTTTGAATCCCAAAGCTTTGGTTGGAGTTTAACAAACAGTTGCTGTTTTTATTGCTTAAAAATGATCCCCAGCTCCCTCTGCTGTAAACTTTTTTTTTTGTAACTCATAACTTCACAAAGATGCTTTCCCAGTAAATTCTCTTGCTTTTTTGAATAAAACTCTCCCCTTTATACTAGTTACAGGCAGTGATTTGAATCCCAAAGCTTTGGTTGGAGTTTTACACACATTTGCTGTTTTTATTGCTTCAAAATGCTTCCCAGCGCCTGCTGTAAACTTTTTTTATCTTAACTCATAACTTCACAAAGGATGCTTTCCCAGTAAATTCTCTTGCCTTTTCGAGTAGAACTCTCCCCTTTATACTAGTTACAGGCACTGGTTTGAATCCCAAAGCTTTGGTTGGAGTTTGACACACATTTGCTGTTTTTATTGCTTAAAAATGCTTCGCAGCACCTGCTGTACACTTTTTTTATTTTAACTCATAACTTCACAAAGGATGCTTGCCCAGTAAATTCTCTTGCCTTTTCGAGTAGAACTATCCCCTTCATACTAGTTACAGGCAGTGGTTTGAATCCCAAAGCTTTGGTTGGAGTTTTACACACATTTGCTGTTTTTATGACATAAAAATGCTCCCCAGCTCCCTCTGCGGTACACTTTTTTTATTTTCACTCATAACTTCACAAAGGATGCTTTCCCAGTAAAGTCTCTTGCTTTTTAGAGTAGAACTCTCCCCTTCATACTAGTTACAGGCAGTGGTTTGAATCCCAAAGCTTTGCTTGGAGTTTTAAACACATTTGCAGTTTCTATTGCTTAAAAATGCTTCCCAGCTCCATCTGCTGTACACTTTTTTTATTGTAACTCATAACTTCACAAAGGATGGTTTCCCAATAAATTTTCTTGCTTTTTAGAGTAAAACTCTCCCCTTTATACTAGTTACAGGCAGTGGTTTGAATCCCAAAGCTTTGGTTGGAGTTTGACACACATTTGCTGTTTTTATTGCTTAAAAATGCTTCGCAGCGCCTTCTGTACACTTTTTTATTTTCACTTTTAAATTCACAAAGGATGCTTTCCCAGGAAAGTCTCTTGCTTTTTCGAGTAAAACTCTCCCCTTTATACTAGTTACAGGCAGTGGTTTGAATCCCAAAGCTTTGGTTGGAGTTTTACACACATTTGCTGTTTTTATGACATAAAAATGCTCCCCAGCTCCCTCTGCTGTAAACTTTTTTTTTTGTAACTCATAACTTCACAAAGATACTTTCCCAGTAAATTCTCTTGCTTTTTCGAGTAAAACTCTCCCCTTTATACTAGTTACAGGCAGTGGTTTGAATCCCAAAGCTTTGGTTGGAGTTTTACAAACATTTGCAGTTTTTATTGCTGAAACTTTTTCATTTTGACTCATAACTTCACAAAGGATGCTTTCCAAGAAAATTCTCTTGCATTTAAGAGTAAAACTCTCCCCTTTATACTAGTTACAGTCAGTGGTTTGAATCCCAAAGCTTTGGTTGGAATTTTACACACATTTGCAGTTTTTATTGCTTAAAAATTCTTCCCAGCTCCCTCTGCTGTACACTTTTTTTTAATTGAAACTCATAACTTCACAAAGGATGCTTTCCCAGTACATTCTCTTGCTTTTTAGAGTAAAAC
Organism: Phycodurus eques; assembly: GCF_024500275.1. Classification (NCBI taxonomy): domain Eukaryota; kingdom Metazoa; phylum Chordata; class Actinopteri; order Syngnathiformes; family Syngnathidae; genus Phycodurus; species Phycodurus eques. The sequence goes on along the minus strand of NW_026904089.1, from coordinate 28,049 downwards.
TCTCACCTTTATACTAGTTACAGGCAGTGGTTTGAATCCCAAAGCTTTGGTTGGAGTTTTACACACATTTGCTGTTTTTATTGCTTAAAAATGCTTCCCAGCGCCTGCTGTACACTTTTTTTTATTTTGACTCATAACTTCATAAAGGATGCTTTCCCAGTACATTCTCTTGCTTTTTAGAGTAAAACCCTCCCCTTTATAATAGTTACAGGCAGTGGTTTGAATCCCAAAGCTTTGGTTGGAGTTTTACACACATTCGCAGTTTTTATTGCTTAAAAATGCTTCCCAGCTCCCTCTGCTGTACACTTTTTTTTATTGTAACTCATAACTTCACAAAGGATGCTTTCCCAGTAAATTCTCTTGCTTTTTAGAGTAAAACTCTCCCCTTTATACTAGTTACAGGCAGTGGTTTGAATCCCAAAGCTTTGGTTGGAGTTTTACAAACATTTGCTGTTTTTATTGCTTAAAAATGCTCCCCAGCTCCCTCTGCTGTACACTTTTTTTATTGAAACTCATAACTTCACAAAGGATGGTTTCCCAGTAAATTTTCTTGCTTTTTAGAATACAACTCACCCCTTTATACTAGTTACAGGCAGTGGTTTGAATCCCAAAGCTTTGGTTGGAGTTTTACAAACATTTGCAGTTTTTATTGCTGAAACTTTTTCATTTTGACTCATAACTTCACCAAGGATGCTTTCCAAGTAAATTCTCTTGCATTTAAGAGTAAAACTCTCCCATTTTTACTAGTTACAGGCAGTGGTTTGAATCCCAAAGCTTTGGTTGGAATTTTACACACATTTGCAGTTTTTATTGCTTAAAAATGCTTCCCAGCGCCTGCTGTACACTTTTTTAATTTTGACTCATAACTTCACAAAGGATGCTTTCCAAGTAAAGTGTCTTGTTTTTTGGAGTAAAACTCGTCCCTTTATACTAGTTACAGGCAGTGGTTTGAATCCTAAAGCTTTGTTTGGAGTTTGACACACATTTGCTGTTTTTATTGCTTAAAAATGCTTCCCAGGACCTGCTGTACACTTTTTTTATTTTAACTCATAACTTCACAAAGGATACTTTCCCAGTAAATTCTCTTGCCTTTTCGAGTAGAACTCTCCCCTTTATACTACTTACAGGCACTGGTTTGAATCCTAAAGCTTTGTTTGGAGTTTGACACACATTTGCTGTTTTTATTGCTTAAAAATGCTTCGCAGCGCCTGCTGTACACTTTTTTTATTTTCACTTTTAAATTCACAAAGGATGCTTTCCCAGTAAAGTCTCTTACTTTTTCGAGTAAAACTCTCCCCTATATCCGGGTTACAAGCAGTGGTTTGAATCCCAAAGCTTTGGTTGGAGTTTTACACACATTTGCTGTTTTTATTGCTTAGAAATGCTTCCCAGCGCCTGTTGTACACTTTTTTTAATTTTGACTCATAACTTCACAAAGGATGCTTTCCAAGTAAAGTCTCTTGTTTTTTAGAGTAGAACTCTCCCCTTTATACTAGTTACAGGCAGTGGTTTGAATCCCAAAGCTTTGGTTGGAGTTTAACACACATTTGCTGTTTTTATGACATAAAAATGCTCCCCAGCTCCCTCTGCTGTAAACTTTTTTTTTTGTAACTCATAACTTCACAAAGATGCTTTCCCAGTAAATTCTCTTGCTTTTTTGAGTAAAACTCTCCCCTTTATACTAGTTACAGGCAGTGATTTGAATCCCAAAGCTTTGGTTGGAGTTTTACACACATTTGCTGTTTTTATTGCTTCAAAATGCTTCCCAGCGCCTGCTGTACACTTTTTTTATTTTCACTCATAACTTCACAAAGGATGCTTTCCCAGTAAAGTCTCTTGCTTTTTAGAGTATAACTCTCCCCTTTATACTAGTTACAGGCAGTGGTTTTAATCCCAAAGCTTTGGTTGGAGTTTTACACACATTTGCAGTTTTTATTGCTTAAAAATGCTTCCCAGCGCCTGCTGTACACTTTTTTAAATTTTGACTCATAACTTCACAAAGGATGCTTTCCAAGTAAAGTCTCTTGTTTTTTGGAGTATAACTCTCCCCTTTATACTAGTTACAGGAAGTGGTTTGAATCCCAAAGCTTTGGTTGGAGTTTTACACACATTTGCTGTTTTTATTGCTTAAAAATGCTTCCCAGCGTCTGCTGTACACTTTTTTTATTTTCACTTATAACTTCACAAAGGATGCTTTCCCAGTAAATTCTCTTGCTTTTTCAAGTAAAACTCTCCCCTTTATACTCGTTACAGGCAGTGGTTTGAATCCCAAAGCTTTGGTTGGAGTTTTACACACATTTGCTGTTTTTATTGCTTTAAAATGCTTCCCAGCGCCTGCTGTACACTTTTTTTATTTTCACTTATTACTTCACAAAGGATGCTTTCCCAGTAAAGTCTCTTGATTTTTCGAGTAAAACTCTCCCCTTTATACTAGTTACAGGCAGTGGTTTGAATCCCAAAGCATTGGTTGGAGTTTTACACACATTTGCTGTTTTTGTGACTTAAAAATGCTCCCCAGCTCCCTCTGCTGTACACTTTTTTTATTGTAACTCATAACTTCACAAAGTATGCTTTCCAAGTAAATTCTCTTGAATTTTAGAGTAAAACTCTCCCCTTTATACTAGTTACAGGCAGTGGTTTGAATCCCAAAGCTTTGGTTGGAGTTTTACAAACATTTGCAGTTTTTATTGCTGAAACTTTTTCATTTTGACTCATAACTTCACAAAGGATGCTTTCCCAGTAAAGTCTCTTGTTTTTTACAGTATAACTCTCCCCGTTATACTAGTTACAGGCAGTGGTTTGAATCCCAAAGCTTTGGTTGGAGTTTTACACACATTTGCTGTTTTTATTACTTAAAAATGCTCCCCAGCTCCCTCTGCTGTACACTTTTTTTATTGTAACTCATAACTTCACAAAGGATGCTTTCCAAGTAAATTCTCATTGGATTTTAGAGTAAAACTCTCCCCTTTATACTAGGTACAGGCAGTGGTTTTAATCCCAAAGCTTTGGTTGGAGTTTTACACACATTTGCAGTTTTTATCGCTTAAAAATGCTTCCCAGCGCCTGCTGTACACTTTTTTTATTTTGATTCAAAACTTCACAAAGGATGCTCTCCCAGTAAATTCTCTTGCTTTTTAAAGTAGAACTCTCCCCTTGATACTAGTTACAGGCAGTGGTTTTAATCCCAAAGCTTTGTTTGGAGTTTTACACACATTTGCTGTTTGTATTACTTAAAAATGCTTCCCAGCTCCCTCTGCTGTACACTTTTTTTATTTGTAACTCATAACTTCACAAAGGATGCTTTCCCAGTAAAGTCTCTTGTTTTTTAGTGTATAACTCTCCCCGTAAAACTAGTTACAGGCAGTGGTTTGAATCCCAAAGCTTTGGTTGGAGTTTTACACACATTTGCAGTTTTTATTGCTTAAAAATGCTTCCCAGCTCCCTCTGCTGTACACTTTCTTTTATTGTAACTCATAACTTCACAAAGGATGCTTTCCCTGTAAATTCTCTTGCTTTTTAGAGTAGAACTCTCCCCTTGATACTAGTTACAGGCAGTGGTTTGAATCCCAAAGCTTTGGTTGGAGTTTGACACACATTTGCTGTTTTTATTGCTTAAAAATGCTTCCCAGCGCCTGCTGTACACTTTTTTTATTTTCACCTATAAATTCACAAAGGATGCTTTCCCAGTAAAGTCTCTTGCTTTTTAGCGTAGAACTCTCCCCTTGATACTAGTTACAGGGAGGGGTTTGAATCCCAAAGCTTTGGTTGGAGTTTTACACACATTTGCTATTTTTATTGCTTAAAAATGCTTCCCAGCGCCTGCTGTACACTTTTTTTATTTTGACTCATAACTTCACAAAGTATGCTTTCCAAGTAAATTCTCTTGCATTTTAGAGTAAAACTCTCCCCTTTATACTAGTTACAGGCAGTGGTTTGAATCCCAAAGCTTTGGTTGGAATTTTACACACATTTGCTGTTTTTATTGCTTAAAAATGCTTCCCAGCGCCTGCTGTCCACTTTTTTTAATTTTGACTCATAACTTCACAAAGGATTCTTTCCAAGTAAAGTATTTTGTTTTTTGGAGTATAACTCTTCCCGTTATACTAGTTACGGGTAGTGGTTTTAATCCCAAAGCTTTGGTTGGAGTTTTACACACATTCGCAGTTTTTATTGCTTAAAAATGCTTCCCAGCTCCTTCTGCTGTACACTTCTTTTTATTGTAACTCATAACTTCACAAAGGATGGTTTCCCAGTAAATTTTATTGCTTTTTAGAATACAACTCTCCCCTTTATACTAGTTACAGGCAGTGGTTTGAATCCCAAAGCTTTGGTTGGAGTTTTACAAACATTTGCAGTTTTTATTGCTGAAACTTTTTCATTTTGACTCATAACTTCACCAAGGATGCTTTCCAAGTAAATTCTCTTGCATTTAAGAGTAAAACTCTCCCCTTTATACTAGTTACAGGCAGTGGTTTGAATCCCAAAGCTTTGGTTGGAGTTTTACACACATTTGCTGTTTTTATGACATAAAAATGCTCCCCAGCTCCCTCTGCTGTACACTTTTTTTTAATTGAAACTCATAACTTCACAAAGGATGCTTTCCCAGTACATTCTCTTGCTTTTTAGAGTAAAACTGTCACCTTTATACTAGTTACAGGCAGTGGTTTGAATCCCAAAGCTTTGGTTGGAGTTTTACACACATTTGCTGTTTTTATTGCTTAAAAATGCTTCCCAGCGCCTGCTGTACACTTTTTTTTATTTTGACTCATAACTTCATAAAGGATGCTTTCCCAGTACATTATCTTGCTTTTTAGAGTAAAACCCTCCCCTTTATAATAGTTACAGGCAGTGGTTTGAATCCCAAAGCTTTGGTTGGAGTTTTACAAACATTTGCTGTTTTTTTTGCTTAAAAATGCTCCCCAGCTCCCTCTGCTGTACACTTTTTTTTATTGAAACTCATAACTTCACAAAGATGGTTTCCCAGTAAATGTTCTTGCTTTTTAGAATACAACTCTCCCCTTATACTAGTTACAGGCAGTGGTTTGAATCCCAAAGCTTTGGTTGGAGTTTTACAAACATTTGCAGTTTTTATTGCTGAAACTTTTTCATTTTGACTCATAACTTCACCAAGGATGCTTTCCAAGTAAATTCTCTTGCATTTAAGAGTAAAACTCTCCCCTTTATACTAGTTACAGGCAGTGGTTTGAATCCCAAAGCTTTGGTTGGAGTTTAACAAACAGTTGCTGTTTTTATTGCTTAAAAATGCTCCCCAGCTCCCTCTGCTGTACACTTTTTTTTATTGAAACTCATAACTTCACAAAGTATGCTTTCCAAGTAAATTCTCTTGCATTTTAGAGTAAAACTCTCCCCTTTATACTAGTTACAGGCAGTGGTTTGAATCCCAAAGCTTTGGTTGGAGTTTAACAAACAGTTGCTGTTTTTATTGCTTAAAAATGCTCCCCAGCTCCCTCTGCTGTACACTTTTTTTTATTGAAACTCATAACTTCACAAAGGATGCTTTCCAAGTAAAGTCTCTTGTTTTTTGGAGTATAACTCTCCCCGTTATAGTAGTTACGGGCAGTGGTTTTAATCCCAAAGCTTTGATTGGAGTTTTACACACATTTGCAGTTTTTATTGCTGAAAAATGCTTCCCAGCGCCTGCTGTGCACTTTTTATTTTGACTCATAACTTCACAAAGGATGCTTTCCAAGTAAAGTCTCTTGTTTTTTGGAGTATAACTCTCCCCGTTATAGTAGTTACGGGCAGTGGTTTTAATCCCAAAGCTTTGATTGGAGTTTTACACACATTTGCAGTTTTTAATTCTGAAAAATGCTTCCCAGCGCCTGCTGTGCACTTTTTATTTTGACTCATAACTTCACAAAGGATGCTTTCCAAGTAAAGTCTCATTGGATTTTAGAGTAAAACTCTCCCCTTTATACTAGGTACAGGCAGTGGTTTTAATCCCAAAGCTTTGGTTGGAGTTTTACACACATTTGCAGTTTTTATCGCTTAAAAATGCTTCCCAGCGCCTGCTGTACACTTTTTTTATTTTGATTCAAAACTTCACAAAGGATGCTCTCCCAGTAAATTCTCTTGCTTTTTAAAGTAGAACTCTCCCCTTGATACTAGTTACAGGCAGTGGTTTTAATCCCAAAGCTTTGTTTGGAGTTTTACACACATTTGCTGTTTGTATTACTTAAAAATGCTTCCCAGCTCCCTCTGCTGTACACTTTTTTTATTTGTAACTCATAACTTCACAAAGGATGCTTTCCCAGTAAAGTCTCTTGTTTTTTAGTGTATAACTCTCCCCGTAAACTAGTTACAGGCAGTGGTTTGAATCCCAAAGCTTTGGTTGGAGTTTTACACACATTTGCAGTTTTTATTGCTTAAAAATGCTTCCCAGCTCCCTCTGCTGTACACTTTCTTTTATTGTAACTCATAACTTCACAAAGGATGCTTTCCCTGTAAATTCTCTTGCTTTTTAGAGTAGAACTCTCCCCTTGATACTAGTTACAGGCAGTGGTTTGAATCCCAAAGCTTTGGTTGGAGTTTGACACACATTTGCTGTTTTTATTGCTTAAAAATGCTTCCCAGCGCCTGCTGTACACTTTTTTTATTTTCACCTATAAATTCACAAAGGATGCTTTCCCAGTAAAGTCTCTTGCTTTTTAGCGTAGAACTCTCCCCTTGATACTAGTTACAGGGAGGGGTTTGAATCCCAAAGCTTTGGTTGGAGTTTTACACACATTTGCTATTTTTATTGCTTAAAAATGCTTCCCAGCGCCTGCTGTACACTTTTTTTATTTTGACTCATAACTTCACAAAGTATGCTTTCCAAGTAAATTCTCTTGCATTTTAGAGTAAAACTCTCCCCTTTATACTAGTTACAGGCAGTGGTTTGAATCCCAAAGCTTTGGTTGGAATTTTACACACATTTGCTGTTTTTATTGCTTAAAAATGCTTCCCAGCGCCTGCTGTCCACTTTTTTTAATTTTGACTCATAACTTCACAAAGGATTCTTTCCAAGTAAAGTATTTTGTTTTTTGGAGTATAACTCTTCCCGTTATACTAGTTACGGGTAGTGGTTTTAATCCCAAAGCTTTGGTTGGAGTTTTACACACATTCGCAGTTTTTATTGCTTAAAAATGCTTCCCAGCTCCTTCTGCTGTACACTTCTTTTTATTGTAACTCATAACTTCACAAAGGATGGTTTCCCAGTAAATTTTATTGCTTTTTAGAATACAACTCTCCCCTTTATACTAGTTACAGGCAGTGGTTTGAATCCCAAAGCTTTGGTTGGAGTTTTACAAACATTTGCAGTTTTTATTGCTGAAACTTTTTCATTTTGACTCATAACTTCACCAAGGATGCTTTCCAAGTAAATTCTCTTGCATTTAAGAGTAAAACTCTCCCCTTTATACTAGTTACAGGCAGTGGTTTGAATCCCAAAGCTTTGGTTGGAGTTTTACACACATTTGCTGTTTTTATGACATAAAAATGCTCCCCAGCTCCCTCTGCTGTACACTTTTTTTTAATTGAAACTCATAACTTCACAAAGGATGCTTTCCCAGTACATTCTCTTGCTTTTTAGAGTAAAACTGTCACCTTTATACTAGTTACAGGCAGTGGTTTGAATCCCAAAGCTTTGGTTGGAGTTTTACACACATTTGCTGTTTTTATTGCTTAAAAATGCTTCCCAGCGCCTGCTGTACACTTTTTTTTATTTTGACTCATAACTTCATAAAGGATGCTTTCCCAGTACATTATCTTGCTTTTTAGAGTAAAACCCTCCCCTTTATAATAGTTACAGGCAGTGGTTTGAATCCCAAAGCTTTGGTTGGAGTTTTACAAACATTTGCTGTTTTTTTTGCTTAAAAATGCTCCCCAGCTCCCTCTGCTGTACACTTTTTTTTATTGAAACTCATAACTTCACAAAGATGGTTTCCCAGTAAATGTTCTTGCTTTTTAGAATACAACTCTCCCCTTATACTAGTTACAGGCAGTGGTTTGAATCCCAAAGCTTTGGTTGGAGTTTTACAAACATTTGCAGTTTTTATTGCTGAAACTTTTTCATTTTGACTCATAACTTCACCAAGGATGCTTTCCAAGTAAATTCTCTTGCATTTAAGAGTAAAACTCTCCCCTTTATACTAGTTACAGGCAGTGGTTTGAATCCCAAAGCTTTGGTTGGAGTTTAACAAACAGTTGCTGTTTTTATTGCTTAAAAATGCTCCCCAGCTCCCTCTGCTGTACACTTTTTTTTATTGAAACTCATAACTTCACAAAGTATGCTTTCCAAGTAAATTCTCTTGCATTTTAGAGTAAAACTCTCCCCTTTATACTAGTTACAGGCAGTGGTTTGAATCCCAAAGCTTTGGTTGGAGTTTAACAAACAGTTGCTGTTTTTATTGCTTAAAAATGCTCCCCAGCTCCCTCTGCTGTACACTTTTTTTTATTGAAACTCATAACTTCACAAAGGATGCTTTCCAAGTAAAGTCTCTTGTTTTTTGGAGTATAACTCTCCCCGTTATAGTAGTTACGGGCAGTGGTTTTAATCCCAAAGCTTTGATTGGAGTTTTACACACATTTGCAGTTTTTATTGCTGAAAAATGCTTCCCAGCGCCTGCTGTGCACTTTTTATTTTGACTCATAACTTCACAAAGGATGCTTTCCAAGTAAAGTCTCTTGTTTTTTGGAGTATAACTCTCCCCGTTATAGTAGTTACGGGCAGTGGTTTTAATCCCAAAGCTTTGATTGGAGTTTTACACACATTTGCAGTTTTTAATTCTGAAAAATGCTTCCCAGCGCCTGCTGTGCACTTTTTATTTTGACTCATAACTTCACAAAGGATGCTTTCCAAGTAAAGTCTCTTGTTTTTTGGAGTATAACTCTCCCCGTTATAGTAGTTACGGGCAGTGGTTTTAATCCCAAAGCTTTGATTGGAGTTTTACACACATTTGCAGTTTTTATTGCTTAAAAATGCTTCCCAGCTCCCTCTGCTGTACACTTTTTTTATTGTAATTCATAACTTCACAAAGGATGCTTTCCCAGTAAATTCTCTTGCTTTTGAGAATAAAACTCTCCCCTTCATACTAATTACAGGCAGTGGTTTGAATCCCAAAGCTTTGGTTGGAGTTTTAGAAACATTTGCAGTTTTTATTGCTTAAAAATGCTTCCCAGGACCTGCTGTACACTTTTTTTATTTTCACTTTTAAATTCACAAAGGATGCTTTCCCAGTAACGTCTCTTGCTTTTTAGAGTAAAACTCTCCCCTATATCCGGGTTAAAAGCAGTGGTTTGAATCCCAAAGCTTTGGTTGGAGTTTTACACACATTTGCTGTTTTTATTGCTTAAAAATGCTTCCCAGTGCCTGCTGTACACTTCTTTTATTTTCACTTATAACTTCACAAAGGATGCTTTCCCAGTAAAGTCTCTTACTTTTTTGAGTAAAACTCTCCCCTTTATACTAGTTACAGGCAGTGGTTTGAATTCCAAACCTTTGGTTGGAGTTTTAGACACATTTGCTGTTTTAATGACATAAAAATGCTCCCCAGCTCCCTCTGCTGTACACTTTTTTTTTTGTAACTCATAACTTCACAAAGATGCTTTCCCAGTAAATTCTCTTGCTTTTTTGAGTAAAACTCTCCTCTTTATACTAGTTACAGGCAGTGATTTGAATCCCAAAGCTTTGGTTGGAGTTTTACACACATTTGCTGTTTTTATTGCTTAAAAATGCTTCCCAGCGCCTGCTGTACACTTTTTTTTGTTTTGACTCATAACTTCATAAAGGATGCTTTCCCAGTACATTCTCTTGCTTTTTAGAGTAAAACCCTGCCCTTTATACTAGTTACAGGCAGTGGTTTGAATCCCAAAGCTTTGGTTGGAGTTTTACACACATTTGCTGTTTTTATGACATAAAAATGCTCCCCAGCTCCCTCTGCTGTAAACTTTTTTTTTTGTAACTCATAACTTCACAAAGATACTTTCCCAGTAAATTCTCTTGCTTTTTCGAGTAAAACTCTCCCCTTTATACTAGTTACAGGCAGTGGTTTGAATCCCAAAGCTTTGGTTGGAGTTTTACAAACATTTGCAGTTTTTATTGCTGAAACTTTTTCATTTTGACTCATAACTTCACAAAGGATGCTTTCCAAGTAAATTCTCTTGCATTTAAGAGTAAAACTCTCCCCTTTATACTAGTTACAGGCAGTGGTTTGAATCCCAAAGCTTTGGTTGGAGTTTTACACACATTTGCTGTTTTTATGACATAAAAATGCTCCCCAGCTCCCTCTGCTGTAAACTTTTTTTTTTGTAACTCATACCTTCACAAAGATACTTTCCCAGTAAATTCTCTTGCTTTTTCGAGTAAAACTCTCCCCTTTATACTAGTTACAGGCAGTGATTTGAATCCCAAAGCTTTGGTTGGAGTTTTACAAACATTTGCAGTTTTTATTGCTGAAACTTTTTCATTTTGACTCATAACTTCACAAAGGATGCTTCCCAAGTAAATTCTCTTGCATTTAAGAGTAAAACTCTCCCCTTTATACTAGTTACAGGCAGTGGTTTGAATCCCAAAGCTTTGGTTGGAGTTTTACAAACATTTGCAGTTTTTATTGCTGAAACTTTTTCATTTTGACTCATAACTTCACCAAGGATGCTTTCCAAGTAAATTCTCTTGCATTTAAGAGTAAAACTCTCCCCTTTATACTAGTTACAGGCAGTGGTTTGAATCCCAAAGCTTTGGTTGGAGTTTAACAAACAGTTGCTGTTTTTATTGCTTAAAAATGCTCCCCAGCTCCCTCTGCTGTACACTTTTTTTTATTGAAACTCATAACTTCACAAAGTATGCTTTCCAAGTAAATTCTCTTGCATTTTAGAGTAAAACTCTCCCCTTTATACTAGTTACAGGCAGTGGTTTGAATCCCAAAGCTTTGGTTGGAATTTTACACACATTTGCAGTTTTTATTGCTTAAAAATGCTTCCCAGCGCCTGCTGTACACTTTTTTTAATTTTGACTCATAACTTCACAAAGGATGCTTTCCAAGTAAAGTCTCTTGTTTTTTGGAGTGTAACTCTCCCCGTTATACAAGTTACAGGCAGTGGTTTGAATCCCAAAGCTTTGGTTGGAGTTTTACACACATTTGCAGTTTTTATTGCTTAAAAATGCTTCCCAGGACCTGCTGTACACTTTTTTTATTTTAACTCATAACTTCACAAAGGATACTTTCCCAGTAAATTCTCTTGCCTTTTCGAGTAGAACTCTCCCCTTTATACTAGTTACAGGCACTGGTTTGAATCCCAAAGCTTTGTTTGGAGTTTGACACACATTTGCTGTTTTTATTGCTTAAAAATGCTTCGCAGCGCCTGCTGTACACTTTTTTTATTTTCACTTTTAAATTCACAAAGGATGCTTTCCCAGTAAAGTCTCTTACTTTTTCGAGTAAAACTCTCCCCTTTATACTAGTTACAGGCAGTGGTTTGAATCCCAAAGCTTTGGTTGGAGTTCTACACACATTTGCTGTTTTTATGACTTAAAAATGCTCCCCAGCTCCCTCTGCTGTACACTTTTTCATTTTGACTCATAACTTCACAAAAGATGCTTTCCCAGTAAATTCTCTTGCTTTTTAGAGTAGAACTCTCCCCTTTATACTAGTTACAGGCAGTGGTTTGAATCCCAAAGCTTTGCTTGGAGTTTTAAACACATTTGCAGTTTCTATTGCTTAAAAATGCTTCCCAGCTCCATCTGCTGTACACTTTTTTTTATTATAACTCATAACTTCACAAAGATGGTTTCCCAGTAAATTGTCTTGCTTTTTAGAATTAAACTCTCCCAATTATACTAGTTACAGGCAGTGGTTTGAATCCCAAAGCTTTGGATGGAGTTTTACACACATTTGCTGTTTTTATTGCTTAAAAATCCTTCCCAGCGCCTGCTGTACACTTTTTTTAATTTTGACTCATAACTTCACAAAGGATGCTTTCCAAGTAAAGTCTCTTGTTTTTTGGAGTATAAGTCTCCCCGTTATACTAGTTACGGGCAGTGGTTTGAATCCCAAAGCTTTGGTTGGAGTTTTACAAACATTTGCAGTTTTTATTGCTTAAAAATTCTTCGCAGCGCCTTCTGTACACTTTTTTTATTTTGACTCATAACTTCACAAAGGATGCTTTCCAAGTAAATTCTCTTGCATTTAAGAGTATAACTCTCCCCTTTATACTAGTTACAGGCAGTGGTTTGAATCCCAAAGCTTTGGTTGGAGTTTAACAAACATTTGCTGTTTTTATTGCTTAAAAATGCTCCCCAGCTCCCTCTGCTGTACACTTTTTTTTATTGAAACTCATAACTTCACAAAGTATGCTTTCCAAGTAAATTCTCTTGCATTTTAGAGTAAAACTCTCCCCTTTGTACTAGTTACAGGCAGTGATTTGAATCCCAAAGCTTTGGTTGGAATTTTACACACATTTGCTGTTTTTATTGCTTAGAAATGCTTCCCAGCGCCTGTTGTACACTTTTTTTAATTTTGACTCATAACTTCACAAAGGATGCTTTCCAAGTAAATTCTCTTGCATTTTAGAGTAAATCTCTCCCCTTTATACTAGTTACAGGCAGTGGTTTGAATCCCAAAGCTTTGGTTGGAATTTTACACACATTTGCTGTTTTTATTGCTTAAAAATGCTTCCCAGCGCCTGCTGTACACTTTTTTTAATTTTGACTCATAACTTCACAAAAGATGCTTTCCAAGTAAAGTCTCTTGTTTTTTAGAGTAGAACTCTCCCCTTTATACTAGTTACAGGCAGTGGTTTGAATCCCAAAGCTTTGGTTGGAGTTTACCACACATTTGCTGTTTTTATGACATAAAAATGCTCCCCAGCTCCCTCTGCTGTAAACTTTTTTTTTTGTAACTCATAACTTCACAAAGATGCTTTCCCAGTAAATTCTCTTGCTTTTTTGAGTAAAACTCTCCCCTTTATACTAGTTACAGGCAGTGGTTTGAATCCCAAAGCTTTGCTTGGAGTTTTAAACACATTTGCAGTTTCTATTGCTTAAAAATGCTTCCCAGCTCCATCTGCTGTACACTTTTTTTTATTATAACTCATAACTTCACAAAGGATGGTTTCCCAGTAAATTGTCTTGCTTTTTAGAATTAAACTCTCCCAATTATACTAGTTACAGGCATTGGTTTGAATCCCAAAGCTTTGGTTGGAGTTTTACAAACATTTGCAGTTTTTATTGCTGAAACTTTTTCATTTTGACTCATAACTTCACAAAGGATGCTTTCCAAGTAAATTCTCTTGCTTTTTTGAGTAAAACTCTCCCCTTTATACTAGTTACAGGCAGTGGTTTGAATCCCAAAGCTTTGGTTGGAGTTTTACACACATTTGCAGTTTTTATTGCTTAAAAATGCTTCCCAGCGCCTGCTGTACACTTTTTTTATTTTGACTCATAACTTCACAAAGGATGCTTTCCCAGTACATTCTCTTGCTTTTTAGAGTAAAACTCTCCCCTTTATACAAGTCACAGGCAGTGGTTTGAATCCCAAAGCTTTGGTTGGACTTTTACAAACATTTGCAGTTTTTATTGCTTAAAAATGCTTCCCAGCGCCTGCTGTACACTTTTTTTATTTTGACTCATAACTTCACAAAGGATGCTTTCCAAGTAAATTCTCTTGCATTTTAGAGTAAAACTATCCCCTTTATACTAGTTACAGGCAGTGGTTTGAATCCCAAAGCTTTGGTTGGAGTTTTACACACATTTGCTGTTTTTATTGCTTTAAAATGCTTCCCAGCGCCTGCTGTACACTTTTTTTATTTTCACTTATAACTTCACAAAGGATGCTTTCCCAGTAAATTCTCTTGCTTTTGAGAGTAGAACTCTCCCCTTTATACAAGTTACAGGCAGTGGTTTGAATCCCAAAGCTTTGGTTGGAGTTTTACACACATTTGCTGTTTGTATTACTTAAAAATGCTTCCCAGCTCCCTCTGCTGTACACTTTTTTTTATTGTAACTCATAACTTCACAAAGGATGCTTTCCCAGTAAATTATCTTGCTTTTCAGAGTAGAACTCTCCCCTTTATACTAGTTACAGGCAGTGGTTTGAATCCCAAAGCTTTGGTTGGAATTTTACACACATTTGCTGTTTTTATTGCTTAAAAATGCTTCCCAGCGCCTGCTGTACACGTTTTTTATTTTGACTCATAACTTCACAAAGGATGATTTCCCAGTACATTCTCTTGCTTTTTAGAGTAAAACTCTCCCCTTTATACTAGTTACAGGCAGTGGTTTGAATCCCAAAGCTTTGGTTGGAGTTTTACAAACATTTGCAGTTTTTATTGCTGAAACTTTTACATTTTGACTCATAACTTCACAAAGGATGCTTTCCCAGTAAAGTCTCTTGTATTTTACAGTATAACTCTCCCCGTTATACTAGTTACAGGCAGTGGTTTGAATCCCAAAGCTTTGGTTGGAGTTTTACACACATTTGCTGTTTTTATTACTTAAAAATGCTCCCCAGCGCCCTCTGCTGTACACTTTTTTTATTGTAACTCATAACTTCACAAAGGATGCTTTCCAAGTAAATTCTCTTGCATTTTAGAGTAAAACTCTCCCCTTGATAGTAGTTACAGGCAGTGGTTTGAATCCCAAAGCTTTGGTTGGAATTTTACAAACATTTGCTTTTTTTATTGCTTAAAAATGCTTCCTATCGCCTGCTGTCCACTTTTTTTATTTTGACTCATAACTTCACAAAGGATGCTTTCCCAGTAAATTATCTTGCTTTTCAGAGTAGAACTCTCCCCTTTATACTAGTTACAGGCAGTGGTTTGAATCCCAAAGCTTTGGTTGGAGTTTTACACACTTTGCTGTTTTTATTGCTTAAAAATTCTTCCCAGCGCCTGCTGTACACTTTTTTTATTTTGACTCATAACTTCACAAAGGATGCTTTCCAAGTAAATTCTCTTGCATTTTAGAGTAAAACTCTACCCTTTATACTCGTTACTGGCAGTGGTTTGAATCCCAAAGCTTTGTTTGGAGTTTTACACACATTTGCAGTTTTTATCGCTTAAAAAAGCTTCCCAGCTCCCTCTGCTGTACACTTTTTTTATTTTAACTCATAACTTCACAAAGGATCCTTTCCCAGTAAATTCTCTTGCTTTTGAGAGTAGAACTCTCCCCTTTATACAAGTTACAGGCATTGGTTTGAATCCCAAAGCTTTGTTTGGAGTTTTACACACATTTGCTGTTTTTATTGCTTAAAAATACTTCCCAGCGCCTGATGTACACTTTTTTTATTTTGACTCATAACGTCACAAAGGATGCTTTCCCAGTAAAGTCTTTTGCTTTTTAGAGTAGAACTCTCCCCTTTATACTAGTTACAGGCAGTCATTTGAATCCCAAAACTTTGGTTGGAGTTTTACACACATTTGCAGTTTTTATTGCTCAAAAATGCTTCCCAGCGCCTGCTGTGCACTTTCTTTATTTTGACTCATAACTTCACAAAGGATGCTTTCCCAGTAAAGTCTCTTGCATTTTAGAGTAAAACTCTCCCATTTATACTAGTTACAGGCAGTGGTTTGAATCCCAAAGCTTTGGTTGGAGTTTTACAAACATTTGCAGTTTTTATTGCTGAAAAATGCTTCCCAGCGCCTGCTGTACACTTTTTTTATTTTGACTCATCACTTCACAAAGGATGCTTTCCAAGTAAATTCTCTTGTATTTTAGAGTAAAACTCTCCCCTTTATACTAGTTACAGGCAGTGGTTTGAATCCCAAAGCTTTGGTTGGAGTTTTACACACATTTGCTGTTTTTATTGCTTAAAAATGCTTCCCAGCTTCCTCTGCTGTACACTTTTTTTAATGTAACTCATAACTTCACAAAGGATGCTTTCCCATTAAATTATCTTGCGTTTTCGAGTAAAACTATCCCCTTTATACGTGTTACAGGCAATTGTTTGAATACCAAAGCTTTGGTTGGAGTTTTACACACATTTGCTGTTTTTATTGCTTAAAAATGCTCCCCAGCTCCCTCTGCTGTACACTTTTTTTATTTTAACTCATAACTTCACAAAGGATGCTTTCCCAGTAAATTCTCTTGCTTTTGAGAGTAAAACGATCCCCTTTATACTAGTTACAGGAAGTGGTTTGAATCCCAAAGCTTTGTTTGGAGTTTTACACACATTTGCAGTTTTTATTGCTTAAAAATGCTCCCCAGCTCCCTCTGCTGTACACTTTTTTTATTGAAACTCATAACTTCACAAAGGATGCTTTCCCAGGACATTCTCTTGCTTTTTAGAGTAAAACGCTCCCCTTTATTCTAGTTACAGGCAGTGTTTTGAATCCCAAAGCTTTGGTTGGAGTTTTACACACATTTGCTGTTTTTATTGCTTGAAAATGCTTCCCAGCGCCTGCTGTACACTTTTTTTAAATTTTGACTCATAACTTCAGAAAGGATGCTTTCCAAGTATAGTCTCTTGTTTTTTGGAATATAACTCTCCCCGTTATACTAGTTACGGGCAGTGGTTTGAATCCCTAAGCTTTGGTTGGAGTTTTACACACATTTGCAGTTTTTATTGCTTAAAAATGCTTCCCAGCTCCCTCTGCTGTACACTTTTTTAATTTTGACTCATAACTTCACAAAGGATGCTTTCCAAGTAAAGTCTCTTGCATTTTAGAGTAAAATTCTCCCCTTTATACTAGTTACAGGCAGTAGTTTGAATCCCGAAAGTTTGGTTGGAGTTTTACAAACATTTTCTGTTTTTATTGCTTAAAATGCTTCCCAGCTCCCTCTGCTATACACGTTTTTTATTGTAACTCATAACTTCACAAAGGATGATTTCCATGTAAATTCTCTTGCATTTTAGAGTAAAACTCTCCCCTTTGTACTAGTTACAGGCAGTGATTTGAATCCCAAAGCTTTGGTTGGAATTTTACACACATTTGCTGTTTTTATTGCTTAGAAATGCTTCCCAGCGCCTGTTGTACACTTTTTTTAATTTTGACTCATAACTTCACAAAGGATGCTTTCCAAGTAAATTCTCTTGCATTTTAGAGTAAATCTCTCCCCTTTATACTAGTTACAGGCAGTGGTTTGAATCCCAAAGCTTTGGTTGGAATTTTACACACATTTGCTGTTTTTATTGCTTAAAAATGCTTCCCAGCGCCTGCTGTACACTTTTTTTAATTTTGACTCATAACTTCACAAAGGATGCTTTCCAAGTAAAGTCTCTTGTTTTTTAGAGTAGAACTCTCCCCTTTATACTAGTTACAGGCAGTGGTTTGAATCCCAAAGCTTTGGTTGGAGTTTACCACACATTTGCTGTTTTTATGACATAAAAATGCTCCCCAGCTCCCTCTGCTGTAAACTTTTTTTTTTGTAACTCATAACTTCACAAAGATGCTTTCCCAGTAAATTCTCTTGCTTTTTTGAGTAAAACTCTCCCCTTTATACTAGTTACAGGCAGTGGTTTGAATCCCAAAGCTTTGCTTGGAGTTTTAAACACATTTGCAGTTTCTATTGCTTAAAAATGCTTCCCAGCTCCATCTGCTGTACACTTTTTTTTATTATAACTCATAACCTCACAAAGGATGGTTTCCCAGTAAATTGTCTTGCTTTTTAGAATTAAACTCTCCCAATTATACTAGTTACAGGCATTGGTTTGAATCCCAAAGCTTTGGTTGGAGTTTTACAAACATTTGCAGTTTTTATTGCTGAAACTTTTTCATTTTGACTCATAACTTCACAAAGGATGCTTTCCAAGTAAATTCTCTTGCTTTTTTGAGTAAAACTCTCCCCTTTATACTAGTTACAGGCAGTGGTTTTAATCCCAAAGCTTTGGTTGGAGTTTTACACACATTTGCAGTTTTTATTGCTTAAAAATGCCTCCCAGCTCCCTCTGCTGTACACTTTTTTTATTGAACTCATAACTTCACAAAGGATGCTTTCCCAGTACATTCTCTTACTTTTTAGAGTAAAACTCTCCCCTTTATACTAGTTACAGGCAGTGGTTTGAATCCCAAAGCTTTGGTTGGAGTTTTACACACATTTGCAGTTTTTATTGCTTAAAAATGCTTCCCAGCGCCTGCTGTACACTTTTTTTATTTTGACTCATAACTTCACAAAGGATGCTTTCCCAGTACATTCTCTTGCTTTTTAGAGTAAAACTCTCCCCTTTATACAAGTTACAGGCAGTGGTTTGAATCCCAAAGCTTTGGTTGGACTTTTACAAACATTTGCAGTTTTTATTGCTTAAAAATGCTTCCCAGCGCCTGCTGTACACTTTTTTTATTTTGACTCATAACTTCACAAAGGATGCTTTCCAAGTAAATTCTCTTGCATTTTAGAGTAAAACTCTCCCCTTTATACTAGTTACAGGCAGTGGTTTGAATCCCAAAGCTTTGGTTGGAGTTTTACACACATTTGCTGTTTTTATTGCTTTAAAATGCTTCCCAGCGCCTGCTGTACACTTTTTTTATTTTCACTTATAACTTCACAAAGGATGCTTTCCCAGTAAATTCTCTTGCTTTTGAGAGTAGAACTCTCCCCTTTATACAAGTTACAGGCAGTGGTTTGAATCCCAAAGCTTTGGTTGGAGTTTTACACACATTTGCTGTTTGTATTACTTAAAAATGCTTCCCAGCTCCCTCTGCTGTACACTTTTTTTTATTGTAACTCATAACTTCACAAAGGATGCTTTCCCAGTAAATTATCTTGCTTTTCAGAGTAGAACTCTCCCCTTTATACTAGTTACAGGCAGTGGTTTGAATCCCAAAGCTTTGGTTGGAATTTTACACACATTTGCTGTTTTTATTGCTTAAAAATGCTTCCCAGCGCCTGCTGTACACGTTTTTTATTTTGACTCATAACTTCACAAAGGATGATTTCCCAGTACATTCTCTTGCTTTTTAGAGTAAAACTCTCCCCTTTATACTAGTTACAGGCAGTGGTTTGAATCCCAAAGCTTTGGTTGGAGTTTTACAAACATTTGCAGTTTTTATTGCTGAAACTTTTACATTTTGACTCATAACTTCACAAAGGATGCTTTCCCAGTAAAGTCTCTTGTATTTTACAGTATAACTCTCCCCGTTATACTAGTTACAGGCAGTGGTTTGAATCCCAAAGCTTTGGTTGGAGTTTTACACACATTTGCTGTTTTTATTACTTAAAAATGCTCCCCAGCTCCCTCTGCTGTACACTTTTTTTATTGTAACTCATAACTTCACAAAGGATGCTTTCCAAGTAAATTCTCTTGCATTTTAGAGTAAAACTCTCCCCTTGATAGTAGTTACAGGCAGTGGTTTGAATCCCAAAGCTTTGGTTGGAATTTTACAAACATTTGCTGTTTTTATTGCTTAAAAATGCTTCCTATCGCCTGCTGTCCACTTTTTTTATTTTGACTCATAACTTCACAAAGGATGCTTTCCCAGTAAATTATCTTGCTTTTCAGAGTAGAACTCTCCCCTTTATACTAGTTACAGGCAGTGGTTTGAATCCCAAAGCTTTGGTTGGAGTTTTACACACTTTGCTGTTTTTATTGCTTAAAAATTCTTCCCAGCGCCTGCTGTACACTTTTTTTATTTTGACTCATAACTTCACAAAGGATGCTTTCCAAGTAAATTCTCTTGCATTTTAGAGTAAAACTCTACCCTTTATACTCGTTACTGGCAGTGGTTTGAATCCCAAAGCTTTGTTTGGAGTTTTACACACATTTGCAGTTTTTATCGCTTAAAAAAGCTTCCCAGCTCCCTCTGCTGTACACTTTTTTTATTTTAACTCATAACTTCACAAAGGATCCTTTCCCAGTAAATTCTCTTGCTTTTGAGAGTAGAACTCTCCCCTTTATACAAGTTACAGGCATTGGTTTGAATCCCAAAGCTTTGTTTGGAGTTTTACACACATTTGCTGTTTTTATTGCTTAAAAATACTTCCCAGCGCCTGATGTACACTTTTTTTATTTTGACTCATAACGTCACAAAGGATGCTTTCCCAGTAAAGTCTTTTGCTTTTTAGAGTAGAACTCTCCCCTTTATACTAGTTACAGGCAGTCATTTGAATCCCAAAGCTTTGGTTGGAGTTTTACACACATTTGCAGTTTTTATTGCTCAAAAATGCTTCCCAGCGCCTGCTGTGCACTTTCTTTATTTTGACTCATAACTTCACAAAGGATGCTTTCCCAGTAAATTCTCTTGCATTTTAGAGTAAAACTATCCCCTTTATACTAGTTACAGGCAGTGGTTTGAATCCCAAAGCTTTGGTTGGAGTTTTACACACATTTGCTGTTTTTATTGCTTTAAAATGCTTCCCAGCGCCTGCTGTACACTTTTTTTATTTTCACTTATAACTTCACAAAGGATGCTTTCCCAGTAAATTCTCTTGCTTTTGAGAGTAGAACTCTCCCCTTTATACAAGTTACAGGCAGTGGTTTGAATCCCAAAGCTTTGGTTGGAGTTTTACACACATTTGCTGTTTGTATTACTTAAAAATGCTTCCCAGCTCCCTCTGCTGTACACTTTTTTTTATTGTAACTCATAACTTCACAAAGGATGCTTTCCCAGTAAATTATCTTGCTTTTCAGAGTAGAACTCTCCCCTTTATACTAGTTACAGGCAGTGGTTTGAATCCCAAAGCTTTGGTTGGAATTTTACACACATTTGCTGTTTTTATTGCTTAAAAATGCTTCCCAGCGCCTGCTGTACACGTTTTTTATTTTGACTCATAACTTCACAAAGGATGATTTCCCAGTACATTCTCTTGCTTTTTAGAGTAAAACTCTCCCCTTTATACTAGTTACAGGCAGTGGTTTGAATCCCAAAGCTTTGGTTGGAGTTTTACAAACATTTGCAGTTTTTATTGCTGAAACTTTTACATTTTGACTCATAACTTCACAAAGGATGCTTTCCCAGTAAAGTCTCTTGTATTTTACAGTATAACTCTCCCCGTTATACTAGTTACAGGCAGTGGTTTGAATCCCAAAGCTTTGGTTGGAGTTTTACACACATTTGCTGTTTTTATTACTTAAAAATGCTCCCCAGCTCCCTCTGCTGTACACTTTTTTTATTGTAACTCATAACTTCACAAAGGATGCTTTCCAAGTAAATTCTCTTGCATTTTAGAGTAAAACTCTCCCCTTGATAGTAGTTACAGGCAGTGGTTTGAATCCCAAAGCTTTGGTTGGAATTTTACAAACATTTGCTGTTTTTATTGCTTAAAAATGCTTCCTATCGCCTGCTGTCCACTTTTTTTATTTTGACTCATAACTTCACAAAGGATGCTTTCCCAGTAAATTATCTTGCTTTTCAGAGTAGAACTCTCCCCTTTATACTAGTTACAGGCAGTGGTTTGAATCCCAAAGCTTTGGTTGGAGTTTTACACACTTTGCTGTTTTTATTGCTTAAAAATTCTTCCCAGCGCCTGCTGTACACTTTTTTTATTTTGACTCATAACTTCACAAAGGATGCTTTCCAAGTAAATTCTCTTGCATTTTAGAGTAAAACTCTACCCTTTATACTCGTTACTGGCAGTGGTTTGAATCCCAAAGCTTTGTTTGGAGTTTTACACACATTTGCAGTTTTTATCGCTTAAAAAAGCTTCCCAGCTCCCTCTGCTGTACACTTTTTTTATTTTAACTCATAACTTCACAAAGGATCCTTTCCCAGTAAATTCTCTTGCTTTTGAGAGTAGAACTCTCCCCTTTATACAAGTTACAGGCATTGGTTTGAATCCCAAAGCTTTGTTTGGAGTTTTACACACATTTGCTGTTTTTATTGCTTAAAAATACTTCCCAGCGCCTGATGTACACTTTTTTTATTTTGACTCATAACGTCACAAAGGATGCTTTCCCAGTAAAGTCTTTTGCTTTTTAGAGTAGAACTCTCCCCTTTATACTAGTTACAGGCAGTCATTTGAATCCCAAAGCTTTGGTTGGAGTTTTACACACATTTGCAGTTTTTATTGCTCAAAAATGCTTCCCAGCGCCTGCTGTGCACTTTCTTTATTTTGACTCATAACTTCACAAAGGATGCTTTCCCAGTAAAGTCTCTTGCATTTTAGAGTAAAACTCTCCCATTTATACTAGTTACAGGCAGTGGTTTGAATCCCAAAGCTTTGGTTGGAGTTTTACAAACATTTGCAGTTTTTATTGCTGAAAAATGCTTCCCAGCGCCTGCTGTACACTTTTTTTATTTTGACTCATCACTTCACAAAGGATGCTTTCCAAGTAAATTCTCTTGTATTTTAGAGTAAAACTCTCCCCTTTATACTAGTTACAGGCAGTGGTTTGAATCCCAAAGCTTTGGTTGGAGTTTTACACACATTTGCTGTTTTTATTGCTTAAAAATGCTCCCCAGCTCCCTCTGCTGTACACTTTTTTTATTGTAACTCATAACTTCACAAAGGATGCTTTCCCAGTAAATTCTCTTGCTTTTTAGAGTAAAACTATCCCCTTTATACTAGTTACAGGCAATGGTTTGAATCCCAAAGCTTTGGTTGGAGTTTTACACACATTTGCTGTTTTTATTGCTTAAAAATGCTCCCCAGCTCCCTCTGCTGTACACTTTTTTTATTTTGAACTCATAACTTCACAAAGGATGCTTTCCCAGTAAATTCTCTTGCTTTTTGAGAGTAAAACGCTCCCCTTTATACTAGTTACAGGCAGTGGTTTGAATCCCAAAGCTTTGTTTGGAGTTTTACACACATTTGCAGTTTTTATTGCTTAAAAATGCTCCCCAGCTCCCTCTGCTGTACACTTTTTTTATTGAAACTCATAGCTTCACAAAGGATGCTTTCCCAGGACATTCTCTTGCTTTTTAGAGTAAAACGCTCCCCTTTATTCTAGTTACAGGCAGTGTTTTGAATCCCAAAGCTTTGGTTGGAGTTTTACACACATTTGCTGTTTTTATTGCTTGAAAATGCTTCCCAGCGCCTGCTGTACACTTTTTTTAAATTTTGACTCATAACTTCACAAAGGATGCTTTCCAAGTATAGTCTCTTGTTTTTTGGAATATAACTCTCCCCGTTATACTAGTTACGGGCAGTGGTTTGAATCCCTAAGCTTTGGTTGGAGTTTTACACACATTTGCAGTTTTTATTGCTTAAAAATGCTTCCCAGCTCCCTCTGCTGTACACTTTTTTAATTTTGACTCATAACTTCACAAAGGATGCTTTCCAAGTAAAGTCTCTTGCATTTTAGAGTAAAATTCTCCCCTTTATACTAGTTACAGGCAGTAGTTTGAATCCCGAAAGTTTGGTTGGAGTTTTACAAACATTTTCTGTTTTTATTGCTTAAAATGCTTCCCAGCTCCCTCTGCTATACACGTTTTTTATTGTAACTCATAACTTCACAAAGGATGATTTCCATGTAAATTCTCTTGCTTTTTAGAGTAAACCCCTCCCCTTTATACTAGTTACAGGTAGTGGTTTGAATCCCAAAGCTTTGGTTGGAGTTTTACACACATTTGCAGTTTTTATCGCTTAAAAATGCTTCCCAGCACCTGCTGTACACTTTTTTAATTTTGACTCATAACTTCACAAAGGATGCTTTCCAAGTAAAGTCTCTTGCATTTTAGAGTAAAATTCTCCCCTTTATACTAGTTACAGGCAGTAGTTTGAATCCCGAAGCTTTGGTTGGAGTTTTACAAACATTTTCTGTTTTTATTGCTTAAAAATGCTTCCCAGCTCCCTCTGCTATACACGTTTTTTATTGTAACTCATAACTTCACAAAGGATGATTTCCATGTAAATTCTCTTGCTTTTTAGAGTAAACCCCTCCCCTTTATACTAGTTACAGGTAGTGGTTTGAATCCCAAAGCTTTGGTTGGAGTTTTACACACATTTGCAGTTTTTATCGCTTAAAAATGCTTCCCAGCGCCTGCTGTACAATTTTTTTATTTTGACTCATAACTTCACAAAGAATGCTTTCCCAGTACATTCTCTTGCTTTTTAGAGTAAAACTCTCCCCTTTATACAAGTTACAGGCAGTAGTTTGAATCCCGAAGCTTTGGTTGGAGTTTTACAAACATTTTCTGTTTTTATTGCTTAAAAATGCTTCCCAGCTCCCTCTGCTATACACGTTTTTTATTGTAACTCATAACTTCACAAAGGAATGCTTTCCCAGTACATTCTCTTGCTTTTTAGAGTAAAACTCTCCCCTTTATACTAAGTTACAGGCAGTAGTTTGAATCCCGAAGCTTTGGTTGGAGTTTTACAAACATTTTCTGTTTTTATTGCTTAAAAATGCTTCCCAGCTCCCTCTGCTATACACGTTTTTTATTGTAACTCATAACTTCACAAAGGATGCTTTCCATGTAAATTCTCTTGCTTTTTAGAGTAAACCCCTCCCCTTTATACTAGTTACAGGTAGTGGTTTGAATCCCAAAGCTTTGGTTGGAGTTTTACACACATTTGCAGTTTTTATCGCTTAAAAATGCTTCCCAGCGCCTGCTGTTCACTTTTTTTTTTTGACTCATAACTTCACAAAGGATGCTTTCCCAAAAACGTCTCTTGCTTTTTAGAGTAGAACTCTCCCCTTAATACTCGTTACAGGCAGTGGTTTGAAGCCCAAAGCTTTGGTTGAAGTTTTCCACACATTTGCTATTTTTATTGCTTGAAAATGATTCCCAGCTCCCTCTGCTGTCCACTTTTTTTGTTTTGACTCATAACTTCACAAAGGATGGTTTCCCAGTAAATTCTCTTGCTTTTGAGAGTAGAACTCTCCCCTTTATACTAGTTACAGGCAGTGGTTTGAATCCCAAAGCTTTGGTTGGAGTTTTACACACATTTGCAGTTTTTATTGCTTAAAAATGCTTCCCAGCGCCCTGCTGTACACTTTTTTTATTTTGACTCATAACTTCACAAAGGATGCTTTCCCAGTAAAGTCTCTTGCTTTTTAGAGTAGAAACTCTCCCCTTTATACTAGTTACAGGCAGTGGTTTGAATCCCAAAGCTTTGGTTGGAGTTTTACACACATTTGCTGTTTTTATTGCTTAAAAATGCTTCCCAGCTCCCTCTGCTGTACACTTTTTTATTTTGTAACTCATAACTTCACAAAGGATGCTTTCCCAGTAAATTCTCTTGCTTTTGAGAGTAAAACTCTCCCCTTTATACTTGTTACAGGCAGTGGTTTGAATCCCAAAGCTTTGGTTGGAGTTTTACACACATTTGCTGTTTTTATTGACTTAAAAATGCTTCCCAGCTCCCTCTGCTGTACACTTTTTTTATTTGTAACTCATAACTTCACAAAGGATGCTTTCCCAGAAAATTCTCTTGATTTTTAGAGTAGAACTCTCCCCGTTATACTAGTTACAGGCAGTGGTTTGAATCCCAAAGCTTTGGTTGGAGTTTTACACACATTTGCAGTTTTTATTGCTTAAAAATGCTTCGCAGCTCCCTCTGCTGTACACTTTTATTTTGTAACTCATAACTTCACAAAGGATGCTTTCCCAGTAAAATTATCTTGCTTTTCAGAGTAAAACTCTCCCCTTTATACTTAGTTACAGGCAGTGGTTTGAATCCCAAAGCTTTGGTTGGAGTTTTACACACATTTGCTGTTTTTATTGCTTGAAAATGCTTCCCAGTGCCTGCTGTAGAATTTTATTTATTTTGACTCATAACTTCACAAAGGATGCTTTCCCAGTAAAGTCTCTTGTTTTTTAGAGTAAAACTCTCCCCTTTATACTAGTTACAGGCAGTGGTTTCAATCCCAAAGCTTTGGTTGGAGTTTTACACACATTTGCTGTTTTTATTGCTTAAAAATGCTTCCCAGCGCCGACTGCACACATTTTTTATTTTGACTCATATCTTCATAAAGGATGCTTTCCCAGTAACTTATCTTGCTTTTTAGAGTAAAACTCTCCAATTTATACTAGTTACATGCAGTGGTTTGAATACCAAAGCTTTGGTTGGAGTTTTACACACATTTGCAGTTTTTATTGCTTAAAAATGCTTCCCAGCTCCCTGCTGTACACTTTTTTTATTTTCACTCATAACTTCACAAAGGATGCTTTCCCAGTAAATTCTCTTGCTTTTTAGAGTACAACTCTCCCCTTTATACTAGTTACAGGACAGTGGTTTGAATCCCAA
Organism: Phycodurus eques; assembly: GCF_024500275.1. Lineage (NCBI taxonomy): Eukaryota > Metazoa > Chordata > Actinopteri > Syngnathiformes > Syngnathidae > Phycodurus > Phycodurus eques. The sequence goes on along the minus strand of NW_026904089.1, from coordinate 1,987 downwards.
AGCTTTGGTTGGAGTTTTACAAACATTTTTCGTTTTTATTGCTTAAAAATGCTTCAAAGCACCTGCTGTACACTTTATTTATTTTCACTCATAACTTCACAAAGGATGCTTTCCCATTAAAGTCTCTTGCTTTTGAGAGTAAAAATCTCCCCTTTATACTAGTTACAGGCATGTGGTTTGAATCCCAAAGATTTGGTTGGAGTTTTACACACATTTGCAGTTTTTATTGCTTAGAAATGCTTCCCAGCTCCCTGTGCTGTACACTTTTTTTATTGTAACTCATAACTTCACAAAGGATGCTTTCCCAAGTAAATTCTCTTGCATTTTTAGAGTAGAACTCTCCCCTTTATACTAGTTACAGGCAGTGGTTTGAATCCCAAAGCTTTGGTTTGAGTTTTACACACATTTGCAGTTTTTATTGCTTAAAAATGCTTCCCAGCTCCCTCTGCTGTACACTTTTTTTATTGTCACTCATAACTTCACTAAGGATGCTTTCCCAGTAAATTCTCTTGCTTTTTAGAGTAGAACTCTCTCCTTTATACTAGTTACAGGCAGTGGTTTGAATCCCAAAGCTTTGGTTTGAGTTTTACACACATTTGCAGTTTTTATTGCTTAGAAATGCTTCCCAGCTCACTCTGCTGTACACTTTCTTTATTTTGACTCATAACGTCACAAACGATGCTTTCCAAGTAAATTCTCTTGCATTTTAGAGTAAAACTCTCCCCTTTATACTAGTTACAGGCACTGGTTTGAATCCCAAAGCTTTGGTTGGAGTTTTACACACATTTGCTGTTTTTATTGCTTAAAAATGCTTCCCAGCTCCCTCTGTTGTACACTTTTTTTATTGTAACTCATAGCTTCACAAAGGATGCTTTCCCAGTAAATTATATTGCTTTTAGAGATAAAACTCTCCCATTCATACTAGTTACAGGCAGAGGTTTGAATCCCAAAGCTTTGGTTCGAGTTTTACAAACATTTGCAGTTTTTATTGCTTAAAAATGCTTCCCAGCACCTGCTGTACACTTTTTTTATTTTAACTCATAACTTCACAAAGGATGCTTTCCCAGTAAATTCTTTTGCCTTTTCGAGTAGAACTCTCCCCTTTATACTTAGTTACAGGCACTGGTTTGAATCCCAAAGCTTTGGTTGGAGTTTGACACACATTTGCTGTTTTTATTGCTTTAAAATGCTTCCCAGCTCCCTCTGCTGTACACTTTTTTAATTTTGACTCATAACTTCACAAAGGATGCTTTCCCAGTAAATTCTCTTGCTTTTTCGAGGAGAACTCTTAACCTTTATACTAGTTACAGGCAGTGGTTTGAATCCCAAAGCTTTGGTTGGATTTTTACACACATTTGCAGTTTTTATCGCTTAAAAATGCTTCCCAGCGCCTGCTGTACACTTTTTTTTATTTTGACTCATAACTTCACAAAGGATGCTTTCCCAGTAAGTTCTCTTGCTTGTTAGAGTAAAACTCTCCCCTTTATACTAGTTACAGGTTGTGGTTTGAATTCCAAAGCTTTGGTTGGAATTTTACACACATTTGCAGTTTTTATTGCTTAAAAATGCTTCCCAGCTCGCTCTGCTGTGCACTTTTTTTTTATTGTAACTCATAACTTCACAAAGGATGCTTTCCCAGTAAATTCTCTTGCTTTTTTGAGGAGAACTCTCCCCTTTATACGAATTACAGGCAGTGGTTTGAATCCCAAAGCTTTGGGTAGAGTTTTCCACACATTTGCAGTTTTTATTGCTTAAAAATGCTTCCCAGCTTCCTCTGCTGTACACTTTTTTTATTTGACTCATAACTTCACAAAGGATGATTTCCCAGTAAATTCTCTTGCTTTTTTGAGTAAAACTCTCCCCTTTATACTCGTTACAGGCAGTGGTTTGAATCCCAAAGCTTTGGTTGGGGTTTTACACACATTTGCAGTTTTTATTGCTGTAAACTTTTACATTTTGACTCATAACTTCACAAAGGATGCTTTCC